>NW_027458573.1:0-71071 GCF_050624435.1 Tenrec ecaudatus | reverse complement strand
GTGTGTTCTTCCATGTGGGCTTTGTGCCTTCTGAGTTAGATGGCCGCTTGTTTATCTTCAAGCCTTTAAGACCCCAGACACTATCTCGTTTGATAGCCGGGCACCATCAGCTTTCTTCACTACATTTACTTGTTCACGCACTTTGGCTTCAGCAGTTGTGTAGGGAGGGTGAGCATCGTAGAGTGCCAACTTAATAAAAGAAAGTATTCATGCATTGAGGGAGTGCTTGAGTAGAGGTCCAAGGTCCTTCTGCCACCTTAAAACTAAACCTATAAATACAGAAACATAGATCTATTTCCCCATCCTCATATATATATTTGCATGTACATGTCTTTGTCTAGACCTCTATAAATGCCCTTTGACTCCTAGCTCTTTCCTCCATCTCCCTTGACTTTCCTCCTGCCCTACTACCAAGCTCCATCCCCACCTGGGTTACAGCTATACCTCTTCTTTATGTAACCTTACCCTTGATCATTCCCTACCAGGCCTGCCACTCCCTCCTCACTACCATTTTGGGTCCCATGTTGTTCCCTTGTCCCTGGGTTTGTTAACACCACTTCCTTACCCCCCCACTTCCCCTATCCCAAGCCCCCCCCGGAACTGTCGGTCCATTGTTTTTCCTCCAGATAGTTCATCCAGCCTGTCTTATTTAGACAGACCTGTGGAGACAATAACATGCACGAAAATAAGACAGAGGAAAACAAAGCAACAGTATACAACCAGACAACAAAACAACAACAAATCACTGACAAAGAACAAAACAAAACACATCAAGAAAGAAAACTTGTAGTTAGTTCAAGGATCGTTTGTTGGAGGCAAAAGACATTTATAGAGGTGTAAATATACACACATATATAAAAATATACTTATATAATGATAGGGATATGGGTCTATGTTCATATATTTATGTTTAATATCAAGGTTGCAGATGAATATTGGTTCTCTATTCAAGTCCTCCCGCAACGCAAGAACACTTCCTTCTAATAACCTGGCATTCTGTGATGCTCACCTTCCTGACATGATAGCTAAAGTCAAATGGGTGCATTAGCAAATGTGGTGAAGAAAGCTGATGGTGCCTAGCTATGAAAAGATACAGTGTTTGGGGTCTTAAAGGCTTGAAGTTAAACAAGCGGCCATCTAGCAGGGAAGCAATAAAACCCACATGAAAGAAGCACACAGCCTGTGTGATCACAAGGTGTCAACAGGATCAGGTATCAGATGACCCAAAACAAACCATCATATAGATATGAATTGGGGGGGGGGGTTTGGAGTGGAGACCCAAGGCCCATTTGTAAACAATTGGACATCTCTTCACAGAAGGGTCAAGTCAGTCAGGGTGAAGTTTAGCACCAACAAAATACACACTACTCTAGCTCTTTAATTGACCTTGGCACCCCACTATCCTGACCCCAGTTCTAGCTTACAAATCTGGCTTGACAGGAACATGTACCCTAGTACATATCAGAGCTCTTGGTACACGGAATCCAGGACAGATAAATCCCTCAGGAACAGTAATGGGAGTAGCAATACCATGAGGGGAAGGGGAAGATGGGAGAGGAAAGGGAGAAAAGGAAAACCAGTCACAATGATCGACATATAAGCCACTCCCCACCTGCAGGGGACAAGCAACAGAGTAAAGGGAGACTGCAGACAGTGTAAAATATGAAAATAATAATAATTTATAATTTAACAAGGAGTCATGAGGGTGAGGGAGGGAGGGAGGGAAATAAAACAGGAGCTGATACCAAGGCCTCAATTAGAAAATGTTTTGAAAATAATGGTGACAACATATGTACAAATGTGCTTGATACAATTGATATATGGATTGCTATAAGAGGTGTAAGAGCCCCTAGTAAAATGATATTAAAAAATACATCTACCTCTCCGTCTCTCTGCCACCCCGAGTGTGGTGGTGCTCCGACTTCACCATGTCATCTCATAAGACTTTCAGGATCAAGAGATTCCTGGCCAAGAAACAGAAGCAGAATCTGCCCATTCCCCAATGGATTCGAATGAAAACCGGTAATAAAATCAGGTACAACTCCAAGAGAAGACATTGGAGAAGAACCAAGCTGGGTCTGTAAGGAGCCCCCTGAAGGATGGCACGTATGGCCGCATTTTCCCAGGCTCAAATCATGAATTAAGATTTTTGTCCCCATCTGATGAATTGAACTTCAATCGGCAAATAATCTGGTTTATTCCTTGTTTTTTTGCTTCCTAATCAAGTTTAACAATAAATAATGTAAGGTTGTTGTTGTGAGAAAAAAAATACATCTATACTACTATAATACCTCAAGTAGAAAAAGACAGAAAATGGGGTAAGATGGCCACCATATAACAAGCCCGGGAAGATGTGCTCAGCAACTACCAAAGAGTTTCCACTATGAGAGAGATTCTGCACTTCCTGGTAGCAAGAAATTCAACTTAAAAGCCAAGTTGACCCAAGTTTCTCAAAGTGGAAAGCAGCAAGGCCTGCTGACAGACTCCCCTTTACGGATGAGCAGCAACATGAGTTGCTTCTACAAGCATCGTGATTCTTCGTGGCCCCTGAGAAAAGAGAGTCAGCCAGCCAACCCTCTACCTCCCTGGCCTCTAGGGACACAGATAGCTAGCAGATCACTTGGGCAGCTTGGTACACACATGCTCAGTACCCAAGGTATGCTTTGTACCATTTCCCCATCTTCCTCCTCTTTTCCTGCTTTGTTCTACAAGGCATTCCATCCCGTGTGCCAGCGCCGTGATACCGCATACATGTACACACAGACTACTAAAAGAGCAGGAATCCCCACCCACAAGGTAGCTTTATTATATATAATTTTGGATTTTGTACTTTTGTTCTATTTTAATACTCTCTCTCTCTCTCTTTTTTGATCTCCTACTTCCTCTTCTGGAGTGACTCCACCCTCCTGAGAATCCACATTCCTCCCAGGAAGAGACAGGTCTGTGTATCCCAGCATACCCACTCTAGCATGGGCTTTCCAGGACCTCCTAAGTGCACAGATATGCTCACATTCATTCACATTGCCACAATAGCAGAATCTGGTACCCACAACCATACCCAAGTCTTTTTTTTTTTTTGATCCTTGTACTTCTATCAATTATCTTTCTATTTTCTTGCTGTTCTCTCGTTAAATATCTTTCCATGAAACCTATTAATTGAGATTAACTCTCTGCCCGCAAGTGTCAACTCACAGTGATCCTATAGGACAGGGTAAAACTGTCCGGTGAGTTTCTGAGACTGTAACTGTTTATGGGAATAGAAAGTCTCCTTTTTTTGGCGGAGCAGCTGGTGGTTTTAAAATGTTGACCTTTCGGATTACAACTCAATACATAACCATTATATGACCAGAGCTCCTTATTGTGATTACCCCTCTGAAAATATTTTCCCATTATTTTTGCAAGTCTGTTGGCTTATTCACAGTCACTTATTACTATCATTACTTTATTCTTATCATTACTTTTATTTTATTCTATTTTTCCCAGCCACTATCCCCACTTAGGCACCTTTCCCCTTCTTTTCATTTCACCACTGTATGTTTTCCAGCTCCTATTAGAACTCACCTGTGTCACTAGACAAACTCTACCTCTGTATGACCAGCAGCTCACACACCACAATGCTGAAGAAACAGCAGTCAAGCACAGAAAGCTTCCAAATTCAAGAAAAACAAACATGAACAACCAAGTAGCACTCAAACCAATGGAATAGTCTGAAGATGTGATTGTGAACCACCAGTAACAGAATTCAGAAGAATGATGCTTAGGTCAAGAGATCTGGGGAATGTTCATGAGAAAAACAGAAGAAATTGAGAAACTAAAA
Source organism: Tenrec ecaudatus (assembly GCF_050624435.1). NCBI lineage: Eukaryota > Metazoa > Chordata > Mammalia > Afrosoricida > Tenrecidae > Tenrec > Tenrec ecaudatus. The sequence continues at coordinate 67,254 of NW_027458573.1, read as the reverse complement.
TCCTTAAACCAAAGGATTCTAGAAGACAAGCAATGAGATAACTGAATTAGGCAACATAGTAAAAGGCTAGAGGAATAAAATGGAAAAGGATAATAAAATAAATGAGCTTGAAGACAATTACCCTCACGACAGTAGACAAGAGAAGCAATCAACAAAAAAACCCGGAAGCATCCAAATAAATCCTGTAGGACACTATCATAAGAACCCATCTAAGAAAAGAAAAAAGAAAAGAAATGCTGGGAAAAGAACACCACCAAAAAAAAAATCTACAGAGAATAGTACAAGAAACCATGGAAGAAAATTTCAACATACTATTCAACAAGCTGAGAAGAATGGACAACCAAAGAGAAAACATCAAGACATAAAGAAAAGGAGAGAATCTGAGGGCAGCTAGAGAAAAAGGAAAAGTCATCTACAAAGGAAAGTTGATAAGGATAAATTCAGACTTCTCAGCAAAAGACCTGCAGGCAAGAAGACAATGGAATGACATATATACAATTGTGACGGGTGGAAGGGGGGGTGGGGCGGAAGGAAGCCAGCCAAGAATATTATACTGAACAAAAATATCCCTCAAATACAAGGGAGAAATAAAGGTTATTTCCTGAGGAGGAAAAAATAAAGGAATTTTGAATTCAACAATTCATTTTCTCAGATCACAATGTTATAAAACTGGAAATCTACAACAGAAAGAAAAGGAACAAAAAGACAAACACATGGAGACTGAACAACATACCATTTCAAAATGACTGGACACTAGAGTAAACGAAAACGAGAAATTAAGAAACTCCTTAAAACAAGCAAACCTATAACACATCATACCAAAAACTCGGATACAACAAATGCAGTTATCTGAAGTCAATTTATAGCAATCAATACACACACGAAATATGAGAGAAATCCAAAACCAATACTAATAAAACACTTCCAAGAAGTAGAAAGAGGGAAACCACATAAGTCCTTCAACAATAAAGGGAAAGAACTAATAAAAATTGAAGCAGAAATAAATGAACTGAAAAATGGGGGGGAAATCAACAAGACAAAAAGTTGGTTATGAAAAGATTAACAAAATCGACAAACTGCTAGAAAACTTAACAAAGGAAAAGAAAGATGCAAATATCTAGAATTTGAGATGAAAAGGGTGCCATCACAAAAGATCCAAATGAAATAAAAAGATACATGTAGAGCAAAAGAAGAATTAGAGGTCACCAAGAGACTTCCAACCAAGAAAGATTCTAAAGAAGTATGTATGTTGCCTTCACAGGAGAATGCTAGCAAGTATTCAGGGAAGAGCCATAACTAATTCTGTGCAGACTATTCCAAAATATAGAAACTGACAGCAAACTCCCACACGCATTCTATGAAATGAGCATAATCCTCAAAACCTGATCACGAGCATTTAGAAAAAATGAAAACAGGAAGTAGATAAGAGTGTCCCTCATCAATATTCTTATTCAACATTGTACTACAATAAACATCTTAGCCAGACAGACAGCAAAAAAATTTTAAAATAAAAGGAATATAATTGGGCAAAAAATAGGTCAAGCTGTCACTATTTGCAGATAGTATGATTTTACATAGTGAGAGCCCCAAGGACTCCACAGAAAGATTGTTGGAAAGTACTAACGAATCTGTTAAAGTAATGGCATACAAGATTAATAAGCAGAAATCAATTTTAATATGCTATTGAAGAGCTCCAAAATAAAAACATCAAGAAAAAAAATTAAAAAAGAGAAAACAATATCATTTATAATATCCATACAAAAGATGAATACCTGGGAATAAACTTAACCAAAGAAACAAAAGACCTGTACAAAGGAAACTACAGAAAAATCAAAATGTGAATATTACTGAAAGCAATAAATCTATAGATAGAACACAATTCTGATCAAAATCATTTTCTTAGGGGCTCATACAGCTCTTATCACAATCTATGCATCCATCCATTGTGTCTAGCACATTTGTTCATTGTTGCCATCATCATTTTCAAAACAATTTCATTCTACTTGAGCCCTTGGCATGGGCTCCTCATTTTTCCCTCTTCCCTTCTTCACGAACTCTTAATAATTCATAAATTGTTATTAATTTTTCATGTCTTACACTGTCCGAGGTCTCTCTTTACCCTCTTTTCTACTGCCCATGCCCAAGGAGGGGTTACATTGTGATCAGTGCCCCCTCTTGTTACCACTACTCTCACAGCTGTCTACAAATGGGTTTGGGGTCTCCAGTCCACCCTCCCCCTCAATCACATCAATAAGGCTTTTTGTTCTGGGTCTTTGATGCCAGATACCTGATCCCTTCGACACCTCTTTATCACACAAGCTGGTGTGCTTCTTCCATGTGGGCTTTGTTGCTTCTTAGAGAGAGTCACTTGTTCATCTTCAAGCCTGTAAGACCCCAGATGCTATATCTTTGCATTGCTGGACACCATCACCTTTCTTCATTACATTTGCTTATGCACCCATTTGTCTTCAGCAATTCTGGCGGGAAGGTTATCACAGAATGCCAGGTGACTGGAACAAAGTGTTCTTGCGTTGAGGGAGTACTTGAGTAGAGGCCCACTTAATTGGACCTTTTGGACCTACTTTCTATCCAGCTCTTGGTAATCCAGGGTGTGTGCTACAGACTCGTGGACTTAATATTGTTCTTTGGAGGCACACAATATCTTTCATAGGCCACACCAGAAAGAATCCTTGTGGAAGCTACATTCACTGGAGTTTGTAAACTGGGCTTTCATTCAAACTCATCAGGAGCCCTTTGATTTAAGACTGAAATTCATCAGTGTGAGAAGATGATGACTGCTATCCCAAGTTATGGAATTGGCAGTTATTGGACTTTGGTTTGACTCTCTGGCCTTCAGGGTGCCTAATGAATGGTGATCCAGGAATACCAAATATTTACTACTTTAATGCTCTTCTTATTTTGTTATGACATGTATTAGTCAGGTATGCATGTTGCTACCTTTTGGAATGAATTTTGTTGAAAGTTTTGTTCCAACATCAACCCTAATTATTTGTGTAAATAGTGTCCAGCCCAGCCTGTGTGATCACGAGGTGTCAATGGGATCAGGTATCAGGCATCAAAAAACAAAAAGTCCTATCACTGTGATGAGTGGGAGTGCGAAATGGGGACACAAAACCCATCTATAGGCAACTGGACATACCCTTACAGAAGGGCCTTGGGGAGGAGACAAACCAGTCAGGGTATAGTATAGTAAAGATAAAACATACAGCTTTCCTCTAGTTCTTTAATGCTTCCTCCCTCCCACTATCATGATCCCAATTCTACCTTACAAATACGGGTAGACCAGAGGATGTACACTGGTACAGACAGGAACTAGAAACAGAGGCAATCCAGGACAGATGACCCTCTGAGGACTAGTAGTGAGAGTGGCGATACCGGGAGGGTGGAGGGAAGGTAGGGTAGAAAGGGGCAAGGGATTATAAAGATCTACATATAAACTCCTCCATGGGGGACAGACAACAGAAAAGTGGGTGAAGGGAGATGTTGGACAGTGTGAGATATGCCAAAATAATAATAATTTATAAATAATCAAGGGTTCGTGAGGGAGGGTGGGGGAAGGAGGGTGAAAATGAGGAGCTGATACCAAGGGCTCAAGTAGAAAGAAAATGTTTTGAAAATTATATGGCAACAAATGTACAAATGTGCTTGACACAATGTATGTATGGATGAATTGTAATAAGAGCTGTATGAGTCCCCCCAGAAAAGATTTTTTAATAAATTGTTCAGAAACTTGAATTTAATCTATATAAGTCAACAATTCGAGCATGAATTGATGTCTGAAACCAGCCTATACTTCTATATGCTTTTCTCAACCGTGTTTTAAATTCTGTATCATTAGCTAAATGAATCACACTATCGTTACCTTATGTCCCAGGAAGATGGTTTGAAAAGTTTTCGTTATCATAAAATGATAATGTTGTTTCTAAAGTGAACCAGAGACATATATAAACCACAGATATGTGAATGGATTTTGTGCTCCCATTTAAATCTAGCCCCAATCTAAGAACTATGCGTTCTTAGGATGTGGCCCTCTTTAATGCTTAAAGAAGTCACTAAAGATATAGGTGCTATAGAAAAAACAAAACAAAAGAGAATGAAAAAACAACAAACAAAGCCCAAGTAATATACTCATAAAAATTATATCTGTTTGTAATTAATAGATAAAAATTTTACTAGTACATTGCTTAGAACACATGGTAGATAAATGGAATCACAGAATGGAATTTTCCCACTTTTTGCAGTCCATTGTATATTCAATATTTGTAAGTCTTAACATTTACAAAAAGTACAAAACAAGGTGATCTATATTAAACATAATGTCTGTGCTATAAATTGTCATCACAAGGTAATTATTTTACTATTGATTCGAACATTTTCTTCATTCAATACTTTTATTGAAGTTCAAAGTATACATTCTTAAGACAAAATAAATACCTGGCTGTTTTTTCTTAGTATCACAGAGGTACCATCATCAACTTCAAATTCTCCATAGTCTCTTAGACACCGTACCTGAAAAGAAAATCAGATATTTTATCCAAATTACCTTTTAAAATATGCAGTGATCATAACATGAAGTGGGATTATATAAATGCCCGAACAGTAAAAGTACTGTATTTTATGTGTATGTTTCCTCCTCTGTGTACTTAGGACCCTTACTATTCCCAGATATTTACTGTGGTCCTAAACCTAAAGATCTCAATTTCCTACGTCACCGGGAAGGGAAAAATAAGCTTTGCAAATGTATACATGGATGGTATTACCAATAAGGAAACCAGGGATTTAGATAAAAGGAGACTACATAGTTGGACGTTTTCCTCTCAAACAATGCACTATATTAATCAGAAGGAATAAAAATGAGGGACATAACAGTGGCAAACAAGAAAGAAAAGAGCATTTTACCTCAACTAGATTGACCAGATCCTTCCCATAATCCATCAGGATAAAACAACATACACCTAAAAACAAACTGTTTTTCTTTTTAACAATTTATTGGGGCTCATACAATTCTTATCACAGTTCATACATATACATACATCAATTGTATAAAGCACATCTGTACAGTCTTTGCCCTAATCATATTTTTCTCTTTTCCTTTTTTACATTTTATTAGGGACTCATACAACTCTTATCACAATCCATACATATACATACATCAATTGTATAAAGCACATCCATACATTCCCTGCCCCAATCATTCTCAAGGCATTTGCTCTCCACTTAAGCCCCTTGCATCAGGTCCTCTTTTTTATTTTTTCCCCCTCCCTCCCCTTTCCCCCCTCCCTCGTGTGCACTTGGTAATTTATACATCGTTATTTTGTCATATCTTGCCCTATCCGGAGTCTCCCTTACCCCCCTTCTCTGCTGTCCCTCTCCCAGGGAAGAGGTCACATGTGGATCCTTGTAATCAGTACCCCCTTTCCAACCCACTCACCCTCCACTCTCCCAGCATCGTCCCTCACACCCTTGGTCCTGAAGGTATCATCCACCTTGGATTCCCTGTACCTCCAGCCCTCATATGTACCAGTGTACAGCCTCTGCCCTATCCAGCCCTGCAAGGTAGAATTCGTATCATGGTAGTTGGGGGGAGGAAGCATCCAGGATCTGGAGGAAAGTTGTGTTCTTCATCGGTACTACCTCGCACCCTAATTAACCCATCTCCTCTCCTAAACCCCTCTATGAGGGGATCTCCATTGGCCGACACTTGGGCCTTGGGTCTCCACTCTGCACTTCCCCCTTCATTTAATATGGTATATATATACATATATACATATACATATATACATATACACACATGTACACATACATACACACATATCTTTTTTTTTTTTGCATGATGCCTTATACCTGGTCCCTTGGCACCTCGTGATCGCACTGGCCGGTGTGCTTCTTCCATGTGGGCTTTTTTGCTTCTGAGCTAGATGGCCGCTTTTTCACCTTCAAGTCTTTAAGACCCCAGACACTATCTCTTTTGATAGTCAGGCACCATCAGCTTTCTTCACCACATTTGCTTATGCACCCATTTGTCTTCAGCGATCCTATCATGGAGGTGTGCAGTCAATGATATGATTTTTTGTTCTTTGATGCCTGGTAACTGATCCCTTCGGGACCACTCGATCACACAGGCTGGTGTGTTCTTCCATGTGGACTTTGTTGCTTCTGAGCTAGATGGCCGCTTGTTTATCTTCAAGCCTTTAAGACCCCAGTCACTACCTCTTTTGATAGCCGGGCACCATCAGCTTTCTTCACCACATTTACTTGTTCACCCACTTTGGCTCCAGCCGTTGTGTCGGGAGAGTGAGCATCATAGAGTTCCAATTTAATAAAAGGAGATATTCATGCATTGAGGGAGTGAACAAACTGTTTTTCAAAGGAAATCAAGTCTTCCAATCTCTTGTTTCTCAGGAATACTTAAAAATACATTTAAAAGATTCAGTTTCATGCTCTTTCATTTTGCTTACACAGTAACTTAGCAATCAATTAATTTTCATTTAGTATTTTAAAAATAAAACAAAATTTATGGAAGATGGAATGTTAGATTACATTAAGATGCTTGAAATTAAAGTGCCAACATCCAATCATTTTTGACCTATAAAATGTAAGCTTAATATAGTTCAGCTCACACATCACTATTACCTTAAAACTGTGAATCAAAGTTTGTTGCAGAGAGGGCACTATAAGCATTTCCATACTCCTGTCCCTCTAAAGCACTGTTTCCCAAAGTGGGGATACTGCAATGATCCAGGAGGAGTACAAAGCAGATAGCTACACTTTATCCTGGAGTATAGGCTATTGTATAAAAGTTTTTAATTTTAGACACACACACACACACACCATAGTGAATGAAGGGGTAAGTGCAGCGTGGAGACTCAAAGCCCATTTGTCGGCCACTGGAGATCCCCTCATAGAGGGGTTTAGGAGAGGAGATGGGTCAGTCAGGGTGCGATGCAGTACCGATGAAGAACACAGCTTTCTCCCAGATCCTGGATGCTTCCTCCCCCAACTACCATGATCCGAATTCTACCTTGCAGGACTGGGTAGGGCAGAGGTTGTACACTGGTGCATATGGGAGCTGGAGGCACAGGGAATCCAGGGTGGATGATAACTTCAGGACCAATGGTATGAGAGGCAATGCTGGGAGAGTGGAGGGTGAGTGGGTTGGAAAGGGGGAACTGATTACAAGGATCCACATGTGACCTCCTCCCTGGGAGATGGACGGCAGAGAAGGGTGAGGGGGGGGGTAAGGGAGACTCCGGATAGGGCAAGATATGACAAAATAACAATGTATAAATTACCAAGGGCACATGAGGGAGGGGAGAAAAAAAAGAGGACCTGATGCAAAGGTAAAGTGAAGAGCAAATGCTTTGAGAGTGATTAGGGCAAAGAATGTAGGGATGTGCTTTATACAATTGATGTATGTATATGTGTTGATTGTGATAAGAGTTGTATGAGCCACTAATGAAATGTAAAAAAAGAAAGAAAAAAAAAAAGAACACAGCTTTCCCCCGGATCCTGGATGCTTCCTCCCCCCAACTACCATGATCCTAATTCTACACTGGTGCATATGGGAGCTGAAAGCACAGGGAATCCAGGGTGGATGATAACTTCAGGACCAATGGTATGAGGGGCAATGCTGGGAGAGTGGAGGGTGAGTGGGTTGGAAAGGGGGAACTGATTACAAGGATCCACATGTGACCTCCTCTCTGGGAGACGGACGGCAGAGAAGGGTGGGGGGGCGGGGGGTAAGGGAGACTCCGGATAGGGAAAGATATGACAAAATAACAATCTATAAATTATCAAGGGCTCATGAGGGAGGGGGGCAAGGGAGGGAGGGGGGAAAAAAAGAGGACCTAATGCGAAGGGCTTAAGTGGAGAGCAAATGCTTTCAAAATGATTAGGGCAAAGAATGTAGGAATGTGCTTTACACAATTGATGTATGTATATGTGTGGATTGTGATAAGAATTTATGAGCCCCTAATAAAATGTAAAAAAATGATTAGGGCAAAGAATGTACAGATGTGCTTTATACAATTGATGTATGTATATATATGGATTGTGATAAGAGTTCTATGAGACCCTAATAAAACAATTAGGAAAAAAAACAGGCCCAAAGAACAAAAGAAAACTGGGTTAGCAATATATATACATAAATTAAAATATCTATAAAGAGATTCTATCACCGCCCTCTAGTTGATTCTAACTCACAATGACCCTATATTGGTTTTCCAAGGCTGTAAATCCTTACAGAAACTAAGAGTCTCATCTTTCTCCTGAGCAACAGTTGGTAAATTTGAACCTTAAGAACCTCAGAACCCTGGTGGTACAGCAGTTAATCACTGGGTTGCAATCTGCATGGTCGACAGTTCAAAACTACCAGTACCAGTAGGAGAAAGCCTGGGCTTTCTACTCAGAAACCCATAGGGGATCCCTAGGAATCAGCATTGACTCCATACCAGAGAGTTTGGTTCTGGAACCTTATGGTTAGCAGTCCAATCAATGCCTATCCTACAATGTCAGCAGGGATCCTAAGAAAGAGATGAAGAGATGTAGTCAATGAATAAGGCCCATCTAGCCATAATCTCTTATGCATTGTATTATCAATTCTAGCCTATATGGCTATGGTTAAAATCCCATTTTGGAGGGATGGTTATGTGGAAAAGCCATCTCAGAAGCAGGAACACAGAGAAATGCTGGACCATCAAGGTGTAAGAGGCCCTAGTGGGACATACTTGAGATCTTTGTCTGAAGTGGTAGAGACTGAGATGGAGGCATCAAAGGCTGCAGCACAGAGACCATGGGACAGAACAGAGGGACTAGGCCAAGACCAGAGGCTGAGGCAAGGCGTCCATGACATAAAACAGAGGAGCAATACTGAGACTATGATACTTTGAGGCAGAGCAGTGGGCTGCCTTTCTGGCCCAAAGAGGCAAAGGGACTATGTGACTGAGAGGCTAAGGACTAAAGACTGACATGACTGCTGGATGACAGGAGAGGTACACTTACTGTTTCCTGATGCTGACTTGTGGTAACTAGTTACCTTCCTTAATAAGCCCACTAAATTGTGAATATTGTCTGTGAGTTCTGTGAGGCCAACTGGGACCGATAATTGAACCCGACAGAAAGGCAGTGTGTGAGGGAGGAGTGGGTGGTGTCAGAATAGATATTGAAGGATGAAGGATGGAGGCCATGTCTGAACTCTGCCTCATGGAAACAGTGAAGCCAGAGAAAGTCAAATACGGCCCTCTGATATGTCTTCCTACATTTAAAGAAGCCAATCCAATTACTAGCACTAACAAATAAGAGAAACAACGTTACTGGATAACTCAACAGGATATTTGAGTTGGCAGAAGAACAGAACAGCTTATTGAGTCTGAGGAACAAAAGTAAAGAAACATGATCCCAAGGAACACCATCAAGCAAATCAATGCAAATATTATGGAAGTCCCAGAAGAGGGCAAAGGGTAACTAAATAAAACTTAATAGACAACAGCAGAACATTACCAAAACTTGACAAAGGACAAGAATGTACATATCAATGACACTTAAGAATTTCCAAATCAGAAGAAAGCCTGAGAGATCCACACCAAAATATCTTATCATCAAACTCTTTAAAAAAAAGATAAAATCTTGACAATATCAAATAAAATGAAGTACCAATTTACATATATAGAAACCCTGGAAACCAGGAGGTAATAGAGTCACATATTTAAAATAATGAAAGAAATGAACAGCCATCCAAGATTCCTATAGCCAGCAAAACTTTCCTTTATAAATGAGGATAAAATTCAAGAAAACAAATAAAACCTGAGGGACTGTTGAGACATTCCTTTAGATTGAAATACAAGGAGAGTAGATTGCAAGATGAAGCAATATAGAGAAAAAGGTGTTAGGTTCCTGGATTCAGGTACCTGAAAGAATTCACACAGCAGAAGCAGGTTTGTAATCCAAGTGATTTTATGGGGAAAAGGGAAGTTTCAGGTATTACAGCCTCAAAAAATACACATTGTTTTAAGAAAGCATACAAGGATCCGCAGAACTGCACATGGGTTCACTGCTGAATGGGAAAAAAACACATAGAAAGCACAGGAACACATAACCCAGCACGTGGAACCAGGAAATCCCAGGGGCCAAAAGGGCTCCCACCCCCCACTTGTGGAGAATGCTGGAATGGAAGGAAGTCAAGGCAGGGTCTTTATTCCCTCCTCTCCACAACGGCTGGGGGAAGCATGGTTGAAGGTATTGGTTGGTTCCACTGGCTTGAGTTTAGGCCCACCTGTGTGAGGTAATGTAACTGAGCCTAATCTGTGTGCCCTGGTGGACCTCCCCTCGGGGCGGAGGGAGCTCTTGTCTGAGCATGCTCAGTTTGATTGTTCTAAAATTTAACGGATGCCTGATTTCTTCCAATCCTTTTGCTTTAGCCTTATGCAGTTAGTGCGGAGACAACCCCCTTGTGGTGCTTATGTAATCTGATGTCAATTTGGGACTTGAGAGGATTAAGAGTGAAGTGGTGGAGTCTAGTTGGTCAATCAGGATAGCCAGTGAGGCCTCTGTGTGGGCATTGCCTTCGCCTGAGAATTCTGGGAACTCCAGTATTTCCTCCTTAAACAGGAGACGCTTCTCTCTCTCAGCTCACTTCCTTGGAGATGCTCTACTGGCAAGACACATGGCACTACGTCCTGGTAGCTGGGAAAGCCACACGGACCTACCCTGATGCAACAGACCTCTGGAGCCAGAGAAGCTACATAGAGAAGAACCCTGCCAGCGCTGAGATGTTTACAATGCTACTGGATCCAAAAACTTTCTACTCGCTGGTTCAAGATCGTCCTGCAATCGGAGTCATTGCATGTTTCGTGAGTCTGACGAGGCCTTTACAGATTGGTATCAGACATATGGGCTAATATTGGGCTCACGGACTTGACCTGGACTGGGCTGGGACGTTTTCGCAATATTCAGTTGTTCTTCTATATAAACCTCTTTCTTATAAACATGAGTTTCTATGAATTTGTTTCTCTTGTCTACCCAGACTAACACTCCCCCTTTATGGCCCCTATTCTGGCTACCTAACATATTTAGCCAACACCTAAGTTGAATGCAAACATTTTTCTTTGGTCTTCTTTATTCAATATTCAAAAGTATACAAAAGAGGATAATAAAGATGGTTCAAAATCCAAAAATTAACTAAGCGCCAAAGTACGTGCTACTACTGGAAGAAATGAGGAGCAAAGAGAGGATAACCCACTTAACAAGTAACAAAATGACAACTATATGACAGGGACTTCAAGTGTGTGCAAATATGGAATTTAAAAACTGAAAAAAGTCCCAGAAACATTTGAAGCTCCTTGGTAAGTACTTCCTTGGTGGTAGTAACTTTCAATATGAAAGTATTAAAATGTCCAGTGTAAAAGCAGAGACCTTGTGATATGCATATGATACAACTTTGCTTATGGAAAGCTAAGAGGATTCAACACATTAATGAAGAACTGAGACTAAAGCTTTCTGTAGGGATTATGGCTCGATGGAAAAAAAAAGCCTCATGCTCGGGCCAATAAACACAATGATAAAAAGAGAAAAAAATAAATTGACACGGATTTCATTTATTTCAATGCATAATCAACATTCATGGAATTAGTGAAGAAATCAAGCCATGAGATAAATGCTGCAAAAGACTTCTTTAAAGTGTTAAAGAGCAGCAGAGTCAGCAAAATGACTGTCAGACAACAAACTCGGACAACTCTCAGCAATTATAGAGAAGGTCCACTAGGAGCGATATCCTAAACTTCATGGAAGAGAATCTCAATATGAAGTACATCCAAGCTTCTTAAACTGAGAGAGCAGTAGCAACTACTAACAGATTCCCCTCTTTGTTATAGGCTGTCCACACGCTGGGGAAGCTTCCCTCCTGCCTGGCATAGCCAATTTTTTCTGGTCCCTGAGCTAACCCAGCTGACCAAGCCTCTTGGCTTGCTGTCCTCTGGTGAAGAACAGCTTTGCAGAGTCAGCTTGGTGCAGACAGTCACTAGCCAAGCTTAACTTTTGCTTTGTTCTACAGTTCCACCAGCCCTTGCTCAACATTCCTCACCTTGCCACCCCCAAGCAGGAAATGTGTTAGCAAAACAACACAATTAGGGGGCAAGGGGGAAAGAGAAGCCTAGCACTTCCCGCACCAATCTCAAAGTAGACTTGAGAGGTTTAATTTAACCCCCCCATTGGGTGAGAAATCCACACACCTGGCCTCTAGACCTGGCAGGAACCCCATCTTATCCCTCAAGGGGTGGAGTCAAGGGACAGAGTTTTTGTGGGTTTTGAACTGCGGACCATGCTGATCGCAACCCAATGTGTAACCACTGTACCACCAGGGGTCCTACACTTGATCTTAGCCAAAAGGCCGAGAAGCGATACCACCAGGGGTCCTTTTATCTCAGTAAAACTATGAAAACTAGTCCTCGGTTTATCTGACCCCAGCCATGCTATTTTTTAATCACCTAATATGTATATGAAAGGTGAACAATGAATAAGACAGAGGTGAATTGATAACTATGAATTATGATATCGCAGAAAAGCACTGACAAAACATCAACAGCCAGAAGAGCAAACAAAGCTATGCTGGAAGAGCTACAGCGGGAGTGCCCCTTAAAGAGGCCGACTCCGTGTACATGTCATCTGGATGGCAAGTCCCTGGATGGTCAAAAAGAGGAAGCCTCTCAGTGGTATACATTGACACCATGACTGCAATAATGGGCTCAAACAGCAATGTTTGAGAAGAGGGTGCGGGGCAAGGCAGTGTTTCATTCTGTTGTACATCTAGTTACTATGAATAGGACTTGGTGGCACCTAACAAAACTATATTCATATCTCCTTCTTACATAATAGGAGCATAATCCACACATTCAATAAAATCCATTCTCAAGAGGTAAAACTTACTTCAATATATAAGCTTTGGGGAGGCTTCATATCCTGTGTTATGTCCAAACCTTCATTTCCTCCCAATGACCTCATGTAAGTAGCAAGGGACTTCTTATAACAATTGAACCATTCTATCTGAAAACAGAAAAATGGTCTTTTTACCAAGTGACAAAGAAAACAAGCTTGCCAACATTGTGTAATCGTGACTTCAAACAGCACATACGCCCATGTAGATCATGAGTGTGGCATTCCTGTATTTATATAGCGAACATTAATGGTTGTCTTCTATGAGTCAGGAACTGTCTGTGCACTTAGGATGGAGCATTCAACCAAAACAGACAAAATTCTTGTTATCACATAGCTTACAAACCAGTAGACCTAAGCACAGATCTAAAAAAACCATTCAACCAGAAACAACACTACGAAAAACACATGATTCAGTTATGGTCGCTTTAAATACTGCACGGACTCTTTTTATAAGAATGGAACAACATGCTTGAGCAGACAATGCAAATGTCCCCAAAGAGAAGGAAGGACAAGCAAAATGAGGAGTGCACACAATAGAAGATAGTGAGGCTTACTTTGGAATTCAGTTCTAAGTTGTATCTGACAAGGGTAAACCTTTATCACATGTAAAGTGGCGCAAGAGGTCACATTATTTTACGACTGCATTTGTAGGAAAGTCAGTCATCGGAATTCTATAAATGTAAAAAAGTAGATTAAGAGTTGCCAAAGGGCTGGGGGAAGGAAATAATAATAAAAGGCATTTGTTATTTTTTAAAGTCTATTATGGTTAGGGTGAAAGTTTACAGAGAAAACTCATGTTTTATACAATAATTTATATATATTTTGTTTTGTGACATTAGTTGCAATCTCCTCAGAATCTTATTTATGTATAATTACAGAAAGGTAGGCAAAACAAAGATGTACAGGTTAATGACATTATTAAGAAACAGCCTGGTCAAGGAGTAACACATCCTCAGCCCCAAAATGGAGACTTATCATTTTGTTCCACTCTGAAAATTTTACATTATCACCCAAGAATGCATCCCTAAAACACTAGTTTAGTGCTGTTCATTATTTGTACTTTAAATAGATCCACACAGTATTTATTATTTTGTGACAAATTTCTTTCACTAAACAGATTTTGGATTTCTGAAATTCTACTTTAAAGTGTTGAAGAGCAAGGATGTCACACTTTGAGGACTGAGCAATGCCATGGGATTTTCCATTGACCTTAGCCATGGGATTTTCCATTGCCTCATAAGCATATGAAAGTTGGACAACAATTAATAAAGACCAAAGAATAGATGCCTTTGAATTAGCATGTTGGCAAAGAACACCGAAAGTACCATGGACTGCTAACTGAACAAACAAATCTGTCTCGGAAGATCACAGCCAGACTGATCCTTGGAGATGAGTATGGCAAGACTTGTCTCACAAGTTTTGGGCATGTTTTCAGGAGACCAGTCCTTAGAAAACGACACAATACTTGGTACAGTGCAAAGTCAGTGGGAAAAACAAAAACAACTCAAGGAGATGAATTGATACGGTAACTCAACAATGGGTTCAAACATAACAATTGTGAGGATGCAGAGTCCAGTAGTACTTCATGCTGATCTAGACAGGGCCACTATGAGGCGGAACTGACGAGAAGGCACCCACCACTACTATGTTGGTTAGTATTGGGTTATGTGTTGGCTAAAGCCAAGGTCAACAGTTTGACTCAACCAGTTACACCTAGGGAGAAAGGGGATTTCTGCTCCTATAAAGAAATACAGCTTCAGAAACCTAAAGAGCCAGTTCTACTTTGCTCATCCTTAAGGATTGTTAAAAGTCAATGGCAGTGGGTGTTTTACACAATTAATGTATGTATGTATGGATTGTGATAATAGTTGTATGAGCCCCAATAAAATGATTTTTAAAAAAGAAATTATGACATAAGATTATCTCTCTCTAAAGTGTCTTGGAGTCTCTAACTTGTAAACTACTATTTGTCTACCTTCATGGAAAAAAATAATACACTAATCTTTGTTAAAGATGGCATCACCTATCCCTTATCGGTGAGTTCAAAGTGAAATGTTCACATATAGAAACTGAATTTCGGTTTATGCTCTGAGAAGGAAAAGGCAGAGGCAGTGATTCTCTCCATAGACTAGACCTTGTAGAGACTCTATTAACACCGAATTTGGACCCCAGCTATAAGGGATTTCCATTGAACTCAAGGTCAAAATGAAGTCTAAAGTATGGAAATCTAATCTCAAGACTAACATTATAATTGTTAATTATAATTTTCTGGTTCTAAAATCAGCATCTTGAAGTCTTACTTGTGTGCCTTGTCATGACTACCTTGTACTAAACTAAAAAAGTTTATGCACGACAAGTTCATGTATTTATGTTTAAAATAAAATCCTCATCTATTGGTTACTTAAATTTTAAGATAAAATCCTACAAGAACTATTACTCTTAAACACTCTATGTTTTTAAAAAAATACTATAGCTATTGTTATTAGAGAAAGAACATGTTCTGTTCATTTCACCATAATAAAGAGGCACCCCTCAAGTCCACTTAATGTAAGATTCCGGCACAAAGACCATGGAAAAAGAACCTGAAAAATTAACTGGTAACGTAATTATTTAGTAGTTCCCTCAAGAAGCTGAGGTACTTTGTTTCTTTCTCCAGAACATGAACAGAATAAAAATAAAGCATGGAAATGTACTTAGCAATCCAAGATCAGAGGAGGCAATGGTATTAGAGATTAAAACCTGAGCAGACTGCGGATGACAGTGGAAGCCCAAACTCCATTTGCACAGTTCCCACACAGATTAAGCCTCCAGTGAATCTCCTTAGACCATGAACAAAGAATGGAAATAGTCTTGTTATACACTGAGTGCATTGGAAAGTAGATTAACACAGATAATTTTTAACGTTATTGTTTTTCTCTCTTTTGGTCCCTTTTAAATTTGTTCTAGTTTTTATATTTTCTTTTGGATTGAGGGCTGTTTTTTTTGCATATGATTTTCTTTCTTTTTTTTGGAGTTTTCAGTGGTTTATTGAGCATTCAATATTTTGCCATGATGACTTAGGATAGTTAGGTGTTTTTTTTTTATTTTGTGTTTTACATTTTATTAGGGGCTCATACAACTCTTATCACAATCCATACGCATATGATTTTCTTTAAATAAAATCTAGGATAGGACTTAGTTACTGTGAAGACTATAAATGGATTAAGTTTCTTTGGGTTAGGACAGGGCAGGCTGGGGCAAATGGTGAGTTTAAGACTGAAGAAAATGTTCTAAAATTGATGGAGATCATAACTGCACAGCTCTTTTTAATATATTTAAACCACTGGGTTGTGTGGTATATGAATTATGTCAATTAAACTCAAGTTAAATTTTTTAAATGCAGTTAGCAAGTAAATTGTTTATAAAACTCATGGCAAATTTACTGAATACATGCCGTGGCAATTACATTATATCCTGTCAGCCTGTCAATAAAATTGCAGCTTGATGACCTCATTTTGAGGCATGACAGAAATAAGTAGCTCAATGGAGATCAAACCCAGTCTCTCTGCCTTCCTTTTCTGCGCTGAGACAGTCAGAGAGCTGGAGGAGACCCGTGCCAACACTGAAATGCATACACTGCCACTGGATCCACAAGACCTTCTACCCACTGGCCTGCGATATTCCTGCATTTGGCATCATTACATATACTGTGAATCTAAAGAGGAATTTATCGACTAGTACCGAACATATAGGCTAATATCGGACTTAGGAACTTGATCTGAACTGGGCTGAGATGTTTTCTCAATATATAATTGCTCTTTTATATAAAGTTCTTATACACATGAGTGTATGACTGTTCCTCTAGTCAACCCAGACTAACACTTTCTTTCATAAGTGATATACTATACCAAACTCACACAATAACAGCATTGATCACATTCCGTTCTATGCTATGTTCCAAATGGGCAGCCTTAATCATCCTGTAACAACCCTGTTAATACAGCAGTTCTCAACCTGTGGGTTACGACCTCTTTTGGGGTCAAAGGACCCTTTCACAGGAGTCACTTAAGACCATTGGAAAACATGTATTTCCAATGGTCTTAGGAACCAAGTCACTGCTCCTCTATCCATCTCCAGGAGGGTCTGCCCACATACGAGTACGCAGCGTAATGACATAATCAGACAACCCCATCACATTCAACTTGTACAAATAAAGGTGGATGTGACAGGGTTGGCACCACAATGTGTTTATGTGGACAAGTCACACATGCGTAGAGAGCAGCTGCTGTGTTAAAAGCAGCTACTGTGTTAAAAGCAGCGACAGTGTTAAAAGCAGCAGTATTGGTGGTAAATGACACTTCATGAATTATTATTTCTGGGTAAAATCATAAACTACTGCAAAAAATCGATATCTGTACCATGGGAACTTTATCTGGATGCTGATTGGTCTTTTTATATTCAGCTGTGGTTGATGTGAATACTGCTCCTTGTGATAGTAACAGGTATGTAAAAACACAACATAGAGAATGTTAAATCATAGGAAATTTTAATAAACTGTATTGACTAAATTGTGCCATGTATCATCTTTAGTACTATTTTTTTTTAAATAAGAAATTTAAACAAGACGCTTGACTTGAAGGGAAAACTATCTAGGCTTCATTGAGAGTAATTTACGCCTACTTAAAGACAGATTGCCCTACATGTAATAGCTACATACAAAAATGTTATAAAACTGTCCTTGGTTTTACAATGATAAATGAAAAACATAAAAATTCTTCAATCGAACAAGGCATGCAAGGATTTTTTTCATGTCATTTTTTTTGTTTTTGTTAAACAGTGAGAGCAAAATAACCTACTGAAATACAAAGAGAGAAGCTGAATGAGCAAGCCACTGATGGAGAAGGGGAGCTTTCACAGAACCAGTGTTTTCCCCATCCCATCTCCACCTGATGTTGATCAAAACATACCATTGGTGATTTAGTAAACGAATAAATAAACAAAGGGAAAAATTTAATATGCTTGTGTACATGCACCAGTTACTTTGTGTACAATAAAGGAATGAGGAAGGGGAAATGAAATAAAGAGAAAACTATACTGTAGTTGTCAGGAGGTGGTGGAATCAAACTGTGGTTTTCTAATCGAGAATGGATTCTTGGTCGGCTGGAAGAGAGTTCTGGAGGAAAGGAGCAGGCTCCCTTAGAAGATGCCTCCTGTCTGCTGCTGGAACACATCAATTGTATCTTCATCCTCCATTTCCAACTGTGCAGGTGTGTCTGTTTCATTGATTGGCTGTCTGTCGAATCAAATCAGATCTGACTCATTGACAAACCCTGTTCACAATAGGCTTCCATTAGCTTACTAAGTGGGTGTGCCTCTGAATCTTAAACTGCACCACAGAACCATCCTGCCCTACCACCTTCAAGTTAATCTGATCATTGTTCTCAGTCTTGACTCCTCCCTTGAGTTTTTTGTTGGCCAGGGTCAATGCTGAAGTCTTCTCAAAAGAGGTACCAGGTCCGCACCAAACGAGCACACAGGCAGCTGCAGGAACAGCAGGAGGAGGTGGCAGTGGTGGAGGAGGGAGAGCCATCTTTTGTATTATTAAAGCTATGGTTATATATTATTTTCATTAGCCAACCATCCCATGACAATGGATCATGTAGAAGAACGTTAAGAAAAGATAGTGAGGATTTTTTATGGTATGGTTTTACTTCAATGACAGCAGGAACTGAGAAACTACAATGTCTTACTTGTTGTGAAGTTCTATTAGTTGAATCTATGAAGCTGAACAAACTAATATGCCATTTTGATAGCAAATATCCGAGCTTTGCTGGCAAGGATACCAACTATTTTAAAAGCAAAGCTGATGATAAACTCAAGAAAGCCAGACTTGACACTGGTGGCAAGTACCACAACAAAACGTAGCAGTCATTGAAGTTTCATATTTGGTGGCACTCAGAATCACCAGCGCTATGAAACCCTACACCATTGCTGAGGATTCACTATTGCCAGGGGCCAGTAAATTGTTCGAGTTATGATCAGAGATGAATTTGTTACAAAATTGAGCGCAATTTTCTTATCAAATGACACTGCCTGCAGAAGAATAGCAGACAAGGCTGCTGATATTCTTGATCAGATAATCCTGGAAAGTAAATCTGCTCCACTTCCAATATTTAGCATCCAGCGTGATGAATCTACAGACGTTGCAAACTGTTCACAGTTACTGTTTACCTGAGGCATATTAATGATGGCGACTTTAAATATGAGTTTCTTTTTTTGCAAACCTCTTAAAATGGCAACTACTACACGTGATGTATTTGATAGTTGGTTCATTCTGAAAGAGCATAAGATCTCTTGGGAAAAGGTTTGTGGTGTTTGCAGATGATGCTCCACTATGCTAGGATGTCAATCTGAATTTCAACGTTTGGTACTGAGTCACCGAAAGTCACCGGAACTCACTGTATAACTCATCAGAAAATATTAGCAACAAATACACGGCCAAAAGAGTTACAAGAAGTAATGAGAAGCATCATAAATTCTGTCAATTTTGTAAAGGCGAGCACTTTAAACAGTCTACTGCTTTCGCAACTGAAGTGAGACGGTTGTCCAGAGGAAAAGTTTTAAAAGGTGTTTTTGAGCATGGTGATGAACTCAAAACGTTTTTTATCAGAAAACATGACCGCAGTTCAAAGCATTTTGCAGCGATAAAAGTGAGATACAGAAAATAGTTTGATTGCCATCTTTGCCATCTTGAATGAGTTACAATTTATTACTGCAAGGACAAAATGCAACATGCCTTGATTTATCTGAAAATATCTGATCATTCCAAAGGAAACATCAGCTTTGGGGGAAAAAATTGGATGAAAATAAAATTTACCAAAAAAATAATAAAAAGAAAATAAAATTTACATGCCTACCCTATCTGTTTTCTTTGAAGAACATGACACTGAACCAGACAAAAGGATTACAATTTCTGTGAAAGAACACTTGCATATGCTTGCAGATGAAATTTCATCGTACTTTCCAAATCTACCCGACACCTCATTTGCACTTGCCAGAAGCCCATTTGCAGTCAAAGTTGAAGATGTTCCTGAGATAGCACAAGAGACGTTTATTGAACTAACAGCGATGCAGCGAGAACTGATTTCTCTACAATGCCAGTTACAAAATTCTGGATCAAGTGTTTGCAGTCAGGTCCTGTTCTGTCGGAGACTGTGTTGCACCTTTTTCTTCCATTTCCAACAACTTATCTTTGTGAAACAGGGTTTTCCAGCTTGTTTGTTATCAAGTCTAAATAAAGAAGTAGATTTGTTGTGGAAGATGATCTTGTGCTCTTGCAAAGACTGTCTGGAGAATTTCTGATCTAGTGAGAAAGAAACTATCTCAACCTTCTGGCTTTTTACGCACACTGTCGCAAAATGTAGCAATGTAGTTCACTATTGTTATATTAAGACTGTTACTCATGCTACACCATGCTTCAAGACAAAATTTCATTTATTTATAATTAGAAATCAGTATTTCACAAGATATAATTACCTATTTTTGTGATTAATCACTATGCTTTAAATATGTTCAATTTGTAAACTAAAAATATATCCTACATATCAGATGTTTACATTATAATTCACAACAGTAGCAAAATTACAGTTATGAAGTAGCAACAAAAATGATTTTAAGATTGGGGATCACCACAACATGAGGAACTCTATTCAAGGGTCGTGGCATTAGGAAGGTTGAGAACCAAGGCTGTAGTAGGACACATTATGACCCCATTTTGTAAATAAAGGAGTGAACACAGAGCAATGAGGTTACTTGCCCAAGATTAGAAAGCAGTGTCAGGAGTTGAAACCAAGTGTTCTGACTCTAATGTTCTATCTTGAAATACTGGTCTAGCACCCTACCTTCAGTGACAAATACTCATCTTATTCTGAATATTTATTCATGCTGACTAGAAAACTACATATCTCCTAACAATAATGTCGGCTTTTCAACTCCACTGATGAATCACTAATAAATAAAAGAAACTCCTTTTTTTATTGTTTGTCAGTTTTCCCTGTAGCACTAGATTTACTTACTACTACTCCCTTCCAGGAGGGTACCCCAGTGGCAGTTGCCACATTTGTCACTATTAATGGAAAGGTTGGCAATTTGAATCCACTTAGCTACTCTGTAAGAGAAAAATATGGCAGTTGGTTTCCATAAAGATTGATAGTGTATATGGATTATGTGCCAAATAAGACAGTTCAAAACAAAAATAATGTATAGCCTTATAAACCTCTGAGGCAGTTTTAGTCACAATCGACTTGAGAGTAATGAGTTTGGTTTTATACTTCCCATGCCTATCGCAGTAAGTACTAACTGCTTAAAAAACGCTGAAAACTTATTGCTGAAAAGGTGATCAAATCATGGATCAAATGATAGCAACTCAAAAGATTAGCTAGGAATCTTGGAGTAGTAAGCTTTTGCTAGTGAGGAATAACTCAGAAAAGTATGGTAAGAATGGTTGCTTAATTCAAAAAGTATGTGTCAATAAATTATATATACAAACTGCTGAGTTAGTAGTTTATATTTACCTCTACACATTCTCACAAACAAAATATAGAAAATTTACAGAAAACAGAGAAATACCAGTAAACATCATTGTAGAAAAAAAAAGCCAGGATCTCAGTATTTTCCCAAAATCATTAACTTGAAAAAGTGCTAACTTACTTCTTCAACAGACATGTGAAATCGTAAAGCATTAGGCAACACACTGCCATATTCCCACCTAAGTGCACGAATCCGCAGTAACCGGTCATACCTAGGACATTGAGAGTATTAGCATAGAAACAAGCAGGAAATCAGACAATGTTCTATCAGTAAGGACTCAAGGATCTTATCAACTAAACTGTCATTTGTGGATTTTTTTTTTTAAGATTCTGATGCAAATAGATCTACTCTAAGAAGACATCTTTGGGACTACCAGAAATCGGGAATAGGAACTGGGCTGATGCCCCTAGCACTGTTCATTGTCGTAACTGTGATGGTGACACAGCAGTAATGTGGAAAAAGATCAGAAAGGCCCTTATTTCTTAGAGATGTATCCTAAAGTATATAGTGGTAAAATGTTATCTGATGTTTAGTACTTAGTTTTAAGTAGCCTAACATACATATGTCATAAATTATGGAAAATGTATTGTTAAATTTATAAGACAACTCCAGGAGCTTCACTATATTATTCTCTCTGCTTTCAAGAATAGTGCAATCTTTTACAATACAAATTTTAAACTGGAAAAACGAAATTAAAATGCTTACATTAAATCAAACTTAAAAGAAATAACTCACTGCCACATGGAGTTGTTTGACTCATACTGACACTGTAAGGACAGGATAGAAGCGCACCAGTGAGTTTCCGAGATTGTAACTCTTTTTTAAGAGTAGAAAGCCTCATCTTTTCCCCGCAGAACAGCTGGTGGTTTTGAAATGCTGTTTCTGGTTAACAGTCCAGCGCATAAACACTGAAAACACTCTCACTTCCATCAAGCCAATGCTGACTCATAGCAAACCCCTGTGGGTTTCCGAGATTGTAATTATTTACAGGAATAGAAACACGGCCTTTTCCCCTCGGAACTACTAGTGGTTTTGAACTGTGGACCATGTAGATCACAGCCCAACAAGTAACCATGCTACCAGGGCTCCATGCATAACCACAGAGATAAATAAATCTGAGATCTGTTGCTATCAACCAGAAACTTAATTGAGAAACCCCATGGAAAACTCTTCTTTGTTTCCTGCTACTACAAGTAAAATCACAGCAGCTTACAAGTACGCAATAGTGCAGCGTCGATTTCTTAACAAAGAACAGTGCCGAAATTTGATGGTTGGTATCAAATTGCTTCTTCCGTCTGATTTTGCTTCATTACTAGGAAGAGAATTAAAGAGAAAATGGATAAATACACTGCAGAACAACAAAAATTTTTAAGTTTTATTGACATGTAACAATTCACATCAAACAATTCAATAGTTATTAAGAATTGTACAAAAAACTGTACAATTACCACTACAATCAATTTTAGAACATTTTCTTATTTCTTGTACTCATTGTTATTAGCTTCCTCTTTCCCACCAACCACCCCTACAATCCCCACAAGAAACCATTAAATCTAGTTCCTGGCACTACAGAACCAAAAAAATTAATTTTTCCATGATATTTTTCAAAGGACTGATACACGTACACATTTTTACCTATTTGTACGTAACAGTTTACCTAAGCAAATTGTGCTGCTTCTACTTCAGAACTTTTATTTACACATTACAAGATTAAAGTAAGAAAAAGCCAAGTTAACTAACTTGTCAATGCAATGATACTATAATAATTTAATCTCCTTTAACCAGTTGGTATTGTACAGTTTTGCACACTGATTGCTTTCTATTATTTCAAAAAACAAGTGTCCTCTTTGTTCACTGAGGTAAGAGAAAACCTGACATCATGGCCCGAAGAAGGTGGTCTTACATGATGTTTCTATTGTATGAGCACTCCGCTTCTAGGAGCACTTCCGAATCCTCACCACACTACTGTAGCTGGACATGGAGTCAGCAGTTTATTCATTCAACAAATATTTGCTATTTCCCCATCTATATTTTTTACTATACTTTAGGGTTTTTTCATATACAGAGGAAGTAGTTTCACCCTATAAAATGCACATCTTCTTAGACACTTGATATGGATCACATTTTAAAACCAGAAGAACAAAAGGAGTATCTACTTTAGCATTTTAAAGCAATTAGATGAATATAAAAAGGGTCCACCATGCTTTGTTCCACATAATGCACTAGGCCCTGAAAACAGGAAAAATGCACACCCTGTGCTGTTAGGTTTTTCTATCTGCTGTCACTCTATGGGTACCAGATTATGGTCTACATTGTACAAACTAAGCACAAATACACCTAATACCAAGTACTTAAAAACATACATCAAATGTCCTAAAAAAATCACATTTATAGGTGGGAAAATAAAAAGATTTCTTTTGATATATAATTTAACCAGACATTGCTTACAGTGATTGTTTTCTCAGAAGGACATCAGGAAGATGGGGGACAAATTTTTAAAACAAGAATTTACAAGTGTTATGAATACAAGAAAGTAGTTCAAAGTGGAACACATCCTGGCCCACCAAGCCCTGAGGACGATATTTCCACTCAGAGAAGTCAAAGCACAGAGAGGACCATATGGCCAGTCCACTATGAGACACGATGTACCTCACTGACCCATAGTGCTACCAGGGGACAACACTGGAAACACAGTGTGGGAACTGTGCCCAATCTGACCCTATCACACTGAGGCAAAACACTAAGAGCCATGCAACAGAACAGCAAAGGAAGCAGAGCAAAGAAGTCTTGAGGGAGTACAAAAAATAGACTTTGGGGCCAGAGTGTGCCACCCCATCAGACTCAACTGGAAAACACTCCTAAAGGTCAACAAACAGACCTTGAACTATTTACAGGCTTTTCTTTTTTTTTTTTTTTTGTCTTTTTTTGGTTTTCTTTTGTTGCTTCGTTTTGCTCTGTCTTGTTTTTTGTGCATATTATTATCTCTGCAATTCTATCTAGAAAAAATAGGCGGGATAAACAATCTGAAGGAGAAAACAACGGACTGCTGGTTCTGGGGAGATATGGGAGCAGGGGAGGCGGGGGTGGGGGGAAAGGAAGTGGGTGTTAACAAACCTAGGGACAAGGGAACAATAAGTGATTCAAAATCAATGGCCAGGAGGGTGCAGGAGGCCTGGTAGGGCTTGATCAAGAGCAGTATAACCTAGAGGAATTACTGAAATCCAAATGAAGACTGAGCATGATAGTGGGACAAGAAGAAAGCAAAAGGAAATAGAGGAAAGAATTAGGAGTCAAAGAGTATTTAAAGGTCTAAATACAGGTGTGTACATGCCAATATTTATATATGATGATGGAGAAGTAGATCTAATGTGCATGTATTTATAGGTTTAGTATTAAAGGACATTGGGACTCTACTCAAATACTCCCTCAATGCAAGAACACTTTGTTCTATTAAATTGGCATTCCATGATGCTCACCTTCCCTACATGATTGCTGAAGACAAAACAGGTGCATAAGCAAATGTGAAAAAGAAAGCTGATGGTACCAGCTATCAAAAGATATGGCCTCTGGGATCTTAAAGGCTTGAAGATAGAGACCCACATGGATGAAGCACACTAACCTGTGTGATCACGAGGTATCTATAGGAACAGGTACCAGTCATCAAAGAACAAAAAAAATCATCATTGTGAATGAGGGGGAGTGCGGAGTGGAGACTCAAAGTCCATCTGTAGGCAAGTAGACATCCCTTTACAGCAGGGTCACAGGGAGGAGACGAGCCAGTCAGTGTGCAGTATAACACTGATGAAACACGCAACTTTCCTCTAGTTCTTTAATGCTTCCTCCCCCAATTATCATGATCTCAATTCTACCTTACAAATCCGGGTAGACCAGAGGCTGTACACTGATACAGATAAGAGCCGGAAACACAGGGAATCCAGGGCAGATAAACCCTTCAGGATCAATGAGTGCAGCAATACCAGGAGGGTAAGGGGAAGGTGGGGGAGAAAAGAGGAACCAATGATCCACATATAACCCCCTCCCTGGGGGTGGAAAACAGAAAAGTGGGTGAAGGGAGATATTGGACAGTGTAAGACATGAAAAAAATTTTATAAATTATCAAAGTTTTGTGAGGTAGGGAGGGAGGGAGAAGAAGGGTAAAAAATGAGCGGATACCAAAGACTCAAGAAGAAAGAAAATGTTTTGAGAATGATGATGGCCACAAATGTGCTTGACATAATAGATGGATTTATGGATTGTGCAAAGAGTTAGTTATACAAGCCCCCAATAAAAGGATTTAATAAAATAAATAAACCTAACCAAACTCACTACCAAAAAAAAAAAAATTTCCTGTATCCATTGCTGGTAGGAATGTAAAATGGTATCGCTAATGTAGGTAGTAGTGTCGCAGCTCAACAAAAATCTGATCTACTACACCCAGATTTGAAAAGACATGCAAACAGACTTGTACACCAACATTCCTTGCTATACTATTTGCAATGGGTGAAGATAAGAACCACCTAATGCCCATGAATAGGAAAATGTGATATATATGTGTACACACTACTGCTGCTGCTGATGTTGTTACTCAGCCAATCGGAGAAATGAAGAATTGGCACAATCTACAATATGGATGGGACTCGATGTCATTAAACTAGTGAAAGAAGTCAACCACAGCACGGGACTTGGTTTCAATCTCTTGCCACCAAGAACAGTGGCCCAGAACTACCAGTCTGTTTTAATGCTTCTTTGCTTTTTATGGCAGGTGTGGCTCTGCTGTTGTAAATATTATTGGAACGTTTGCCCTATCACCAACTCCTGTTGTTTCTGTAAATAGTGCTCAGTCACTTAAAGGTTTAATTTACACAAGTCAACAATTCATGTATTGCAGTTCACAGCTGGCCCATACTTGTATAATTTCCCTTTCTCGACAATGTTCTAAATTCTGTAACATTGGCTAAACTAATGACACCATCAAAGTGTACCGGCTACACATTAGACTCCTAAGTGAAACATCAGCAGTTTAAAGTCACCAGCCAAGTCTGTGGGGGAAGGATGAGGCTTTTTACTCCTGTGATGATGTGCAGGCTGGGAGACTCACAGGACAGTTCTACCCTGCCCTATAAAGTTGTCATGAGTCAGCAAGGGGATGATAATTGATAATGTTCTGTAACATAAAATGACAATGATGTCTCTTAGGTGAACCAGAGTCATTTATAAACCATGAGTGGATTTTAGGCTTGTACTTAATTCTAGTCCCAATCTAAGAACAGCTAGTTCTTATGACATGGTCCTGCTTGGTGGTTGCCCTCATGAAGAAATCACTGAAGATATGAGTCTACAGCAAAATGTGGTGAAGAACCTAGATGGTGCCCAGCTATTAGAAAAAATAGTATTGGGGATTTTAAAGGTTTGTTTTCAAACAAGCAGCCATCTAAGTGGGGTGTCACATGGAAGGAGCCCATCAGCCTGTGTGAACATAATCCAAATCTAAAGGCTGGAATGATATCAAAGCTTAAATTGTGAACAATTGGTTTGTAGAAGGCTATGGTTGTCAGTGGAAGCCCAAAATCCATTTAGAGGGTCCACAAAGAGATCAAGCCTCTTGTGAATTCCCTCTCGTTATAGCTGAGGGATGTGAAGAGCTCTATTATCAGACACTGTAAATCAATATGTCAGACATAGATCAAAATGCAGTATATCTTATTTGATTTTCCTTTGGACCCATTTTAAAGCTGTTTCAATTAAAAAAAAAAAGTGAAGGGAAAACACTCATGAAGCAAACCCTTGGAGCCTCACTGTGACCATGGACGAGGGGTGGAGGGCCTCGCTAGCATGCAGAGCGCAGTGGATTCCTGCGGATGCGGTTAGGTTCAAACTCAGCACCCCACCATTTGCTCTCCCTTATGAGCCATCTAAATGTGTTCTAGTTCTTAAGATACTTGTAGCTTTCTTTTGACTGAGGTTTTTGTTTTACTTTCATAGTCTTGTTAGTATTGTTTTTATTGTTTTCACTGTTTTTCTGTATATAAAATCCAAGATAGGTGAATCAGAGGCAGTAACTGGATTCATGGTTCCTTGGGGCAGGGCAGGGGAGGTGGGGAGGAAATGGGGAGCTAATAACAATGAGTCCAAGAATGAAGAAAATATCTAAACCTGATTATGGTGATGATTCTACAACGATATGTGAATTATATACCAATAAACTGTTAAAAAGTCCATCGCAAATGATATAATTAAATGGTTCAATCATATTAAGAAGAGTTGTACAATCATTACCACAATCGAATTTAGAACATTTTCTTCCTTCTTGTACTCACTGTTATTATTGTACTCACTTCCTTCAAACCGCCCCGGCCACAACTCAGGAACCATTAATCAAGATATTGTCTCAATAGATATACCTACCCTAGATTTCATATACACTAAAACATTTAAAAACAGCAAGAAACCTACTAAAAATAACAAAGTAAAACAAAAGTATCCCAACTGAAAAGATAGAAAATATAAAAAACTAAAATCAATTTAAAATGGGTCAAAAAGGAGATCAATGGCTATGGTGCTAAATTTTAAAGGAATTGCATCTGCAATAATCCACTTTCCAATGCACTCTGCATAACAGCAAGGCTAACCACAACACTTGTCTATGCTCAGAGAGGACTCACAGAGCTTTATCCATACATATTTCCCCTGCACTTTGTTTTTACTGAAGTAAAATGGGTCAAAACAGAGGTCAAATGATATCATGCTTTATTGTAATCATCTCTATAACACTCTCTGTCTGATAGCAAGACTACTGACATCCTTCAACTGAGGCAGAGAGGATTCACCGGAATCTTAAACCACTTGTGTGGAACTTGCAAATGATTTTGGATTTCCACTGTCATCCATATCCTTCTGCAAATCAGGTGTTCACAATTTAAGCTCTAATACTATTCCCTCCTTCATATTTGAGTTTTAATTATTCACACTCCTCTGGTCACAAAGGCTGATGTGCTTCTTCCATGTGGACTTAGGTGACATTTCACTCAGAAGGCTGCTTGTTGAAAAATAAGACCCCCATGCGCCATTCTTTCTAAAAATCATACCATCTAAATTTCTTTACTACACTTTGCTATAGCATCCATATCTTCAGTGAGCATCAAAAAGGGCCAAGTCACAAGAACTAATTCTCATATTGGGCTAGAATTAAATGCAAGTCTAAATCCCATTCATGTTATCTATGGTTTACGTACATCTCTGGTTAATCTTAAGAGACATCATTGTAATTTTATATTAGAGAACATTATCAATCACCCCCAGGGGCACATGGCAATTCTATTGATAGTGTGAACTTTTTGATTAAAGAATCTATAAACGAATGCTGATCAAAAGGGAAAAATTCAAAATTGAATTTCAAATTACCAAGAACTCTAGACTTTCTAGAGCCACGTAAACTGGAAAAACCCAAGTCCTAAAATAATCCTTAAACCAAAAATATCCTCCAAAGTGGGTCACTCCACAAAGAGGTGGGATATGGGATAAGACCATCCACCTGAGGGTCTACACCAAGACAAGGCTGGGGCAAATCCCCACAGAAATGAAAGAACCTTGCCAGGAAATCAAGTTTAGGCCAGGGGAGAGGAACATCACTGATAGTTCTGTTGGCGAGCATGGTAGGTGATTGGGGAGAAATATCCTCACATTGGGAAGGGGTGCTAAACAATGATTGTAGGGAACCTATAGGGACAGATTTTATGTTCCTGGGTAAACACTACAAATATGTCTCTAGCCAAAGCTCAATAAAACATGCCATGGACTAAACACCAAGATGTCACTGGATGCTGACCTTGTGGTACGGTAAACCTTGTGGTCAGCATGGCATCACTCGGGCTACACAAGCGCTTAACACAGAGGCCCAGCAGAATGAACTGAGCCTGGCCTCAACGGTGCCTGTACCCTTGGACTGAGGACTGGGGTGCTTAGATAGAAGAGGAAGCAGAGTGGCTGCCCTGGACCTGTGGAAGTGATGGTCATTGGACCTTGGGGGGAACCCCATTTGGTTGGAGTCCATCAAAAGGGACTCAGAATCACCATATATTTAGTACCTTGATGCTCCCCTCTCAGTGATATGACTGGCTTTGATCTGTTGGGCAGGGATTTAAACTTGGAAGAATTGATCCAGGATGTTTCCCCTGGCATCGATCCCCCCTGCTTAGGGTAAACAGAATTCAACTGAATATGAGATCTAACTGTGTGGAGCAACAACTCATGGGTTTCGGCTCAAGTTAGAACTGTACTTGCAGACTCCTCAAACCTACAGCAGAATGATGTGTCATCGGAAAACTTGATGGTGTTGCCAGTGCAATCATCTTATACTCCAGGGGGAATGATTGACAATGTGTTACTTTTCTGTTTCTATGGGTTTTTTTCCTTGCCTTTCATTTGCTTGTTTTGTTTGTGTTTGTCTTTAGTTGTCTGCTAGTTGTTTTGTTGCTGTTGGTGGGGTAGTTGGTCTTACAGGGTATTAATTTGTCATAGTATGGCTGTCAAAGTAAACCCGAGCTATGCATATCCCAGGGACAAGCAGATGGATTCTGGCCCCAATTTAACTTTAGTCCCAATCCAAAGACAGTTAGTTTGGATAACATGGCCTTGCCCACCTCATGTAATGATCACTGAAGATAAGGGTGCTATAGCTAAGTGTGGTGAAGAAAACAAATGGTGCTCACTATCAATCGGAATAGTGTGTGGAGTCTTAAATTCAAACAAGTAGTCATCTAAACGAGGAGTGAACTATGTCCACAAAGAAGAAGCACACCAGCTTGCGTGACCCAAAGGCACGCAAAACAAAATTCAAAAATGACAAAGGGAAAAGTATCAGAGCCCAAATTTCGAAGACCCAATTTATAGAATGCTATAGAAGATAGGGGGGCCCCAAACCCATCTGCAGAGTATCTAGTCAGATTAAGCCACCAGCAGATCCCCTCTAGTCACAGGAAAGTGTCTCGAACAGCTTTTCTATCAGATAGAGATCATTGTAAGTGTGATTATGCTGGAATGAACTGGATACATGGTCAGATGACCTCCCTTCTAACCTGAACTTGTTCTTGGTCAGTGGTTTTCAACCTTCCTAATATACATTTACTACAGTCCCTCATATTGTGGTGACCCCCCCAACCATAAAATTATTTTTGTTGCTACTTCATAACTGTAATTTTGCTACTGTTATGAATCGTCATGTAAAACCTGATAAGCAGGAAGTATTTTCATTGTTACAATTTGAACACAATTAAAGCAGAGTGATTAATCACAAAAACATTTTCTATTGTGAAAGACTAATTTCTAACTACAAATGAAATTAATTTTGTTGTAAAGCATAGTGTAGCATGGGTAACAGTTTTCACGCCAGTTACTCGTATGTGGGCATATCTGCATATGGGCAGCCCTGCCTAGAGACAGCTAGAGGAACAGTGTCTTGGTTCCTAAGACCATTGGAAATGTGTTTTCAGGTCTTAGGTGACTCCTGTGAAAGGGTTGTTTGACCCCCAATGGGTCGTAACCAACAGGTTGACAACTGCTGTTTAGGTGAGAGCATTTCTTGCTTGTTCTAAGACAAGGTGGTCTTTTCTTTCTTACTCATTATTTGTAATTTTATCTCTAAAGAATTGATTGTGTTAATGATTATGTAAGTCTTCTTGATATGACTGAACTATTGAATTGTGTGATATATGTGGATTAAGTACCAATAAAACTGTTTTAAAAAAGGCTCAGAAACCCACACAGGCAGTCTATCCTGTCCCATAGAGTCACTATGAGTCGGCATTGACTCAATGGCAGTGAGCTTGGTTTGTTTTTTGACCAAATCACAGGGCACTATTACTTTGTCTTACAGCTCAAATTCTTCACTGTGCCAAATCCCAGGCTGAACTTTTACTATCTGTAAATCTAGAAACCTTTTGAGCTTTCTGCAGCACTAGTTCTGTATAAACTCCACTCCAACTATGAATAATCTCTACTGCGCCGATACTCAAACCAAACTCTGCCAGTGAGTTGATTTCCACCCAAAGCAGTTCTGCCCATAGGACAGGGTAGAACTGCCCCTCTGGATTTTTAAGACTGTCACTTTATAGGAGTAGAAAGCTTCATCTTTCCTCCTCAGAGTAGCTGATGGTTCCAAACAGCTGATCTTGCAGTCAGCAGCCCAACATGTAGCTATCATGTTGTCTATTGTCTATACTGCCTACTATATATTGTCTATTCTCTTTACTCAATGCATTAAAACATCTATTAATTTTTTTAAAAAGTAAAATGTATGTATTCCACTTTGTTAGTGCTTTTATTCACTTGTATCTCAATTTGGGTCTATCCTAATTCCGTCATATCAATCAACCAACAAATATGCATTAAAGCACCCAAAATGCAGATATAACAATAAGCAATATTAAGTCCTTTAGAGCTGGGCTAAATTATATAGTTAGAATATAATCAGGTGCACAGAGATTAAAAAAAACCCAAATATGATGCAAAATCAACTAGCTAATATTATTTCTAATTAATTCTTAACTCTGATAACTTAAAAAAAATCTTATGAAAACTTACACATCGGATTGGTTTTGTTCATATAAAGCCTTCATCTCCTCCAGAATTTGTCTGAATCCATCCTCCTGGAATATATAAACTGCTTTTGATATATATCCATGGATTCCCCAATGCATTCAATTAATCCCCTAAGTCTATCTGTACTACATTTATCCTCAATTTATATATATAATTTATTTAAAATCCATAGCCATTGCATAAATTCTGGCTATTTATGTACCTATATCAAAAATAAAGGCTTAATCGAGCATGAAAGTACACATTTTCACTGCAAAAACAACAAATACAAGTTTTAAAATATTTCTCCCAATTTTTTCCCCCAAAGACACAGTTTTGGTTTGTACTGCAAGAAAAGAAAGGCCAAAGGAATTTTTCCTACCATCTACCTTAAGATAGAAATTTTTCACTTAGACAAATAAAATGTTTTAATTCTAAAATTCATAAATATTAATAAGATAGTTGACCATTTGAAAAGAAGTGACATCACATATTCTTTCAGCCAAAATACAGTCTTGGGTTCAACCAACCCTGTAGCCAATTATATGTTGAAAATATTTGATGATGATGAATAGCCTTGTTTACTCTTGATGTCATTTATTACCCATTTCATCTCCACAATTCTAAAAGTTACAAGTCCTGCTAGTCTTCAATCACTTAAAAAACTCATTTATCAATATCTGTAGAATTGAGTTTCAATCATCCACATTTCTCACCACTAGCTCATCTCTCTGCCTCCATTAGTTCTTCTCTTCTGATGCATTTTCCATATTGCCAATAACCAAAACCACTTCCATTAAGTACATTTTGATTAAATGACCCTATAGGACGGAGAAAATTGCTCCCTATGGTTTACACAGCTGTAAATCTTTACAGAAGCGGCTATCTTTCTCCCTTAGAATGGCTGGTGTGTTTGAATTGCTGACCATTAGGCTAGCAGCCCAATGCATAACTCCAGGCCTCATTTTACTGCCAATAAGTACTCCAAAATATAAAAACATCCCGCCACACCCCTACCTGAAAACCTCTACCTGATTCCAAATGCCTGTGGAATAATGCCGAAGTTTTTCTAATCCTAGAACCCACCATTGACATCTCCATACATCTTTCCAGTTGTGATCATGAGTCTTAAGCCATTGTTTATCACCTGCCTGTGTGAGGGCTAATACTTCATACAAGGCTCGAACACCCACTCCCAACCCCCCAGTAGCATTTCTCTTTATGCTCCCATCTACGCAACACCAGTTTCACTTACCACATTGCATTCTATTCACTTGTGTTTCTTGGTCCTCTCACTGACATCTATCTAGTTGCTGCCCTATGATTGTTTACTACGATGCTTAAACGTACAGGCTCTTGAGCCAGACTTCCAGGGTTCAAGCTCTAGCTCTGCTCTTTACTGGCTATATCACCACTGACAAATCTCCTAACTTCAATTCTCCACTCACATGTTTGAGGTGGGGGGAGACAGCTCAGATCTCACACAATGATGAGGAGAGACAATTGCAAGCTAAGTGCTGAACATCATTCCTACTTCCATGGTATTGTAGTGGACAAATAATCATAATAGTAACAATACGACTGTTAGCACTATTATTATTTCTTGTAGAAACAGCATACAGGGACTCAGCCCTGGGTGTGTCAGGTACAGTTCCTCACTACACCAAGAGCTCTGTACCATCATCATGCCCATTTTTGTTGGTGAGAACACTGGACGCACAGAAAGCCTGAGTCCACAGTGATCGAACAGAGTATGAATCTCAGTCTGGCACCAGAGGCCTACTTCATCATCACATTTTGCTCACTGAGTGCGTGCGCGCACACTAACGCGCATAAAACGCTAGATCCAATAAAAACGACTGGTTCTGTGGGTTTCTGAGGCTGTCAATCTTTAAAAGAACAGAAAGCTTCCAGCTTTCTTCGGCAGAATGGAGGTGGATTCGAATTTACTTTAGTTCGTATTGGCTAAGCAAAGGAAAAGCAACAAAGCTAAAAATGAAGCAAAACGGAAGGAAGTAGACTTTGAGGAAGCGCAATTGCTGAGTTGTACAGTAACTTCCTTCTTTCTCCCACAGTAACCTTTTGTTATGCTGTTACTTTCCCTTCCGGAACTTGGCTCACACCCTCAGGGGAATCTGAAGCAAACCGCGAAAAGAGCAGCCCAGGGGAGATCCCGCTCACCCTCCAGCCCCTTTCAGCCAAGCTCCCCGGACCTCCATCCCGCCCTCTGCCGTCCAGCCCGTCATATTAAAGGCGGGCAGCTGCCCTTCTGGCGTGTGGTGCAGTTCGCGGACCACCTCCGTCGCCTTTTCACAGAACATGGCGGGTAGACCTGGTACCGGGACCTCCTTGTCGGCCGCCCACTTGACCGAAGAGTCTGCGGGCTCCCTGCAGCCTAGTTCGCGCCGCGCTTATTAGCGCAGGTCTAGGAAATCGCCTGCGCTTTGGCGGTAAAAATCCCCAACCAATGGGAAGGCAAGGAAGCAGGTTGCATGGCTACGGTGGTTGCAAAGGGACAATTCCATACGCGGTAGAGAAATATGACCGGAAGTGGGGAGGCGGTGACCGGTGCCTTGTTCCGGTGGAACGCGGCCCTCCGGAAAGAGTCCTTGGGGTTCCATTTGACTTTATCCATGAGGTGAGACGAATTTTCCAATACTAATCTGAGCACATAGTTTAGGGAGCAGCATAGCTTGGAATAGATGTACCGCCCACACCCCCCGAAACTTCCTCTTTTCCCTTTTTTAAAAATAAAAATCATTCTATTGAGGGCTCATATAACTATCCATATGTACATACATCGTGTCACGCTCATTTGTACATTTTTGCCATCATTCTCAAAACATTTGCTTTCTCCTTACTCCCTTTATATCAGCTCCTCACTTTTTCCCCTGCTTCATGGAACCTTGATCATTTATCAATTATTTTGTCATGTCTTACAGTGCCCACATCTCCCTTCATCCACTTTTCTGTTGTGCAACTCCATGGAGGGGGTTATATGTAAATCCTTGTAATCAGTCCCCCCCTTTTTTTTAAATCATTTTATTGGGGGCTTGTACAACCCTTATCACAATCAATACATCATTCCATTGGGTTTAGGACATTTGTGCATTTGTTGACCTCATCATTCTCAACACATTTCCTTTCTAATTGAGCCCTTGGTATCAGCTCCTCGTTTTTCTATCTCCCTCCCTACCCCCTCCCTCCTAAAACCTTGTTAATATTGATAGGTTTAGAATTAAGGTAGCAGATGGACATTGGACCTCCACTTCTTTTCTCCCTCAATTGCAAGAACACTTTGTTCTATTGAACTGGCATGCCGTGATGCTCACCTTAAAAGCTTGAAAATAAACAATCCGCGATCTAGCTCAGAAACAGCAAAGCCCACATGGGAGAAGCACACCAGCATGTGTGATCACGAGGTGTTGAAGGGATCAGGCATTAAAGAACAAAAAAAATCACATCATTGTGAATGAGGAAGGGTATGGAGTAGGGACGAGGCCAAAACCCATCTGAAGGAAAGTGGACATCCCCTTACAGAACGGTTGTGGGAAGAGAAGAGGTGTTCAGGGTGCAGTGGAGCAACAATGAAACATACAGCTTTGCTCTAGTTATTTTCTATTTGTTTATGTATTTGTTTGTATCATTTTATCAGGAGCTTGCACATCTCTTATCACAACCCATACATACATTGTGTCGAGCACATTTCTACATTTGTTGCCATCATTATTCTCAAAACCTTTGCTTTCTACTTGAGCCCTTGGTATCAACTCCTCATTTTCTCCAACCCTCCCCGCTACCCCCTCCCTTATGAACCCTTGATAATTTATAAATTATTATTTTGTCATATCTTACACTGTCCGACTACTCCCTTCACCCACTTTTCTGTTGTCCGTCCCCCAGGGTGGAGGTTATGTAGGTCCTTGTAATCGGTCCCCCCTTAATACCCCACTTTCCCTCCACCCTCACGGTATAGCCATTCTTAGCACTGGTCCTAAAGAGAGCGTCTGACCTGGATTCCCTGTGTTTCAAGTTCCTATCTGTACCAGTGTACATCCTCTGGTCTAGCCAGATTTGTGCGGCAGAATTGGGATCATGATACAGGAGGGGGTTGGGAGAGGAAGCATTTAGGAATTAGAGGAAAGTTGTATGTTTCATCATTGCTACACTGCACCGACTGGATCATCTCCCGACAACCCTTCTGAAAGGGGATGACCACTTGCCTACACATGGTTCTTGGGTTCCCAATCTTCACTGCCCTCATTCACAATGATATAAATTTTTTGTTCTTTGATGCCTGATACCTGATCCCTTTGAAACATCATGATCACACAGGCTGGTGTGCTTCTTCCATGTTGCCTTTGTTGCTTCTGAGCTAGATGGCTGCTTGTTTACCTTCAAGTCTTTAAGAGCCCAGACGCTATCTCTTTTGACAGCCAGGATTTGTTTCACCACATTTGTTTATGCGCCCATTTGTCTTCAGCAATCATATCGGGAAGGTGAGCACACAATTATATGACTTTTTTTGTTCTTTGATGCCTGATAACTGATCCCTTTGGCACCTCATGATCACACAGGCTGGTGTGCTTCTTCCATGTGGGTTTTCTTGTTTCTGAGCTAGACAGCTGCTTATTTACTTTGAAGTCTCTAAGACCCTATATCTTTTGATAGCCATTTGTCTTCAGTGATCAGATCATTACACACCTCTTTTTAACAAGTTTAAACTATTGTATTATATGACATCTGAATTATATGTCAATAAAACTGAAAAAATTTTAAAGATTAAAGGAATATATGGAGTCGCTATACTAAAAAGAACTAGTCAATATTGCATCATGTTAAGAGGTATCATATAAGAACCAAAGGTACTGAAAGAAGAAGTCCAAGTTGCACTGAAAGCATTAGTCAAAAACAAGGCTCCAGGAATTGTTGGAAAACCCACTGTAGGCAGTTACATAATCTAATAACTTGAGAAAGGGTAAAGTCTAGCCTGTCAATAGGGTCACAGCGAATGAGGCCTCTGTGGGGCCTGGCTTTCTCCAGAGAATTTTGGGTATTCCTGTATTGCTATCTTGTGGTGGAACACACTGTCTCTTTTCTACACAATCCTGTTGACAAACCACATGGAGACACACTGAGAGAGCCAGAGCCCTGGAGCTGGAGGAGCCACATAGTGACCCCTGCCAGCACCAAGATCCTTCACCGCTACTGGATCTACATGACTTTCCACCCACTGGTCTGTGATATTCTTGCATTTGGCATTATTGCATGGCTACATGAGTCTAAAGAGGAATTTATTGACCAGTATTGGACATAGGGGATAATATTGGACTTACGGACTTGATCTGGACTGGGCTGGGATGTTTCTCAATATACAATTGCTCTTTTATACAAAGCTCTTTCTTATACACATGAGTGTCTGTGAATTTGTTTCTCTGGTCTACCTGGACTAACACATTATGCTACCTGGAGTGGTGTACTAGAGAAACAAATCACAAAGATGGAGAGTGGATGCTTGTTTGACGTCTGCTCATGGTAGTACTTTTTTGGCTAGCCAGAGGTTAGATCTGGCCATTCAGTTTGCTGGGTTGTTTTATGGAAAAAATACAGGAAGTTAAACTTTTTATGATTTCCTTTGATTGCTGTCTTTGGTGATTCCTGTACTAACTGGTAAAAATGAATGTGATTAATGTATATTTGGAGCTCAGGGGTAGAAATCCAGATTGGAGACTGGAAAGTCAACTCGGTGCTCCTCAAGGGGACAGGCACTCCCCTCTCTGGATATCACTTTTAACATCGATACACAAAGGTCGATTCTGTGAGGGTCACAGACTGGGGACTCCCATGGCCAAATGAGGACCTGTGTGGACTCTGGTTGGCCTGCTTATTCACTGCCATCTAGAAGATTCCAACTCACAGTGACCCTGTAAGACCGAGCGGAACTGCCCCTGTGGGTTTCCGAGGCTGAAATTCTATATGGACTAGAAGGTCTCATCTCTGCACAGCCCCCCACCCTATCCCCCAACCCCCGCTCCCCCAGTGTGACTGGTGGTTTCAAACTACTGACCTTCTAGTTAGCTGCCCAACACATAACCCACTGTGCCATCAGGGCTCTTTGGCCTACTTGGCTTCTATCCAATGTTATTGAATCGCCTTTGAAAAAATCAGGAGGTTTTTAAGAAAACAGGAATTTTGACTTTCTCTAGAAAAATCGATCTGGCATCACTGGAACCTAAACTAGAGGATCCACAATTCCACGTGGCTCTGGGAATCTCAACATTTCTTCCTCCTGCTCAAAGTAAAATGGTTTAAGGGGACCTTTCACAGCTGGTGGGCTGGTCTCCTTTCTAGAAAGTTGCCTCTGTAAAGAAAATGCATCTTTCTTCCCTTTTACCTAGTTGGGGGTGGTGAGGGTAGCAGGAGCTATTGGGTTAAGAAAAAACAGTCCAGGTAGCTTCAGTCTGCCCTGCCAGGGCTTTAGAGGCCAAGCCTTTTTTGCTCCAGCTGACTGACCTGCTGTTTCCAGGGCAGCCCCACCATCTGTTCCCAGATGCAGGGAGGGAGCCGACTTTCCTCCATCACACCTGCCCCAAACTCAGGCCCAGAACTACTGTCTAAACACAGAACAACTTTTGTCTGTGGCCAAATGTGGGACCCCAAATTTCTTCCCTCTTTCCCGATACTCCTTCAGTGACTTGATGACCTGGGCCAGGCTGAGATGAATTAGCTTGCTCCTCACAGCTGGCTGCTGGGTTCCAGTCAACTCCCAGAGGCCACTGGCTGTGCCCATCAGTAGAAGTGGGAGTTGAGAACCCTCAGCTCTTGGCTGAGCAGCTCTGTCAGTCTGTAGCTATTGACTGTAGCTGCTTCTGACAGCCAGTCTAGCTGGTGCTTTAAGTCATTTCAGTCGCTCCACCTCAGCTGTGATTAGTCTAGTCTCTGTAGCCTCAGAGGGAGGGGAAAACAAAACACCTCAATGACTTTGAATCAGAGTGGGTTATCCTCTTTTAAAAGGCAGAAAGTCTGAATTGGAGGATATTTTTGGGGGGTCTCTTTTATGCATTTCACATTTATGAAATAAGAACTAACAGTATTTGTTCCAGTAAGTGGATCAGAACCACCTAAGGGCACACTCCTCCCACCAGGCCACGCCTCACTAAGAATAGAGGTCCATCACTTGTCTGGCATTTTGTGGTACTGTGGTGACTTTTGTTTTGTGAGATACTGGGAGCTATGTGATTGGCATTTCATATACCAGCAGGGTCACCCAAAGAGCTTCCCGACAAAGAACAGACAATGAAGAAGGAATTGGCTGCCTGCATGGGAAGAATGAGCCATTGAAAACCCTATGGATAGCAGCAACACTGTCAGTTACTAGACCCCCCATGAACAACAGAAGAACATTGTCAGAACGTGTGCCAGAAGATGAGCTCTTCAACTTGGAAAGTACTCAAAATACGGCTGAGGAAGAGGAAGAGCTGACTTTTCATAGGCAAGTCGACCATAATGATGCAAATCGAGTATAGCCATCAGGACCTTCATTTGCTGATGGGGCACAACTCAAAATGAGGAGAAACAGTTCAAATCGTCATTAATAATTGAAACTTGGGATGTATGAAATATGAATCTAGGGACATTGGAAGTCATTAAAAATGAAATGGAATACATAAAGATTGATATTGTAAGCATTAGTTAGCTGAAATGGACTGATATTGACCATTTTGAAACAGAAAATCTTACGGTTTACTCTGCTGGAAATGACACAATCAAGAGAAACAACATTGCATTCATCATCAAAAGGACATTTTAAGATCTATTTTAATGTACAATGCTATCTTTGATAGGATGCTATCTATGCCCCTTCAAGGAGAACCAATCAATACAACTATTGTTCAAATTTATGCACCAACCACCCAAAGCTGGTGATGCAGAAATTGAATAATTCTACCACCATATTCAGTCCCAAATTTGTCAGACTTGCTATCAAAATGCTATTGGAATGCAAAAGTTGAAAACAAAGAGGAAGGATCAGTAGTTGAAAAATATGGTCTTGGTGATAGAAAACAAGCTGGAGATCGCATGACAGAGTTTGCAAGACCAATACATTGCTGATAGCATATACTATATTTTCCAACTTCTGTTCTTTCCTCTTTGGTTCCAACATTTGCACTCCAATCACCAATAATTACCAATTTATCTTGATTGGATGTTAGAATTTTGCATGATTAATGATTTCTTCAAACATTTGATCAACAACAAAAAAGGTGACCATAAATGTGGACTTCTCCAGATGGAATACACGGAAATCAAATTGACTACACCTGTGGGAAGAGACAATAAAAGAAGCTCAATATCAGCAACTGAAACCAGTCCAGGGACTGATTGTGGAACAGATCAGCAATTGTTCATATGTGAGCTCAAGTTGAAGTTCAAGAAAATGCAAACAAGTACACGAGAGTCAATATACAACCTTGATAATAACCAACCAAATTTTGAGAACATCTCTGAATAAAGCACAGTGTCATTATAAAAAAAAGGAAATAAAGAAAAGATACAAGTGCATGTCCAAAGACACTCTGAAACTTACTCTTAATCAGAGAGTAGCTAAAGCAAAAGGAAGAAATGATGAAGTAAAGAGCTAAATAGAAAATTTCAAAGGACAACTCGAGAATACAAAGTAAAATATTATCACAAAATGTGCAAAAGCCTAGAGTTAGAAAACCAAAACAAAACATATTCAGCATATCTTAAACTGAAAGAACTGAAGAAAAATGTCAAGTCTTGAGGTGCAATATTAAAAAATTCTATGGGCAAAATATTGAATGATGAAGGAAACATCTGAGGAAGATGGAAACAATATGGAGTCACTGTATCAAAAAGAATAGACCAACATTCAACCATTTCAGGAGGTAACATATGAGCAAGAACCAATGGTCAGGAAAGAAGAAATTCAAGATGCATGGAAAGCACTAGCCCAAAACAAGATGCCAGGAATTGCTGGAATATCTATTGAAATGTTTCCACAAGCTGATAAAGCACTGGAAGCACTCACTCATCTATGTCAGGAAATTTGGAATACAGCTACTTGGCTAACGGACTGGAAAAGATCCATATGTGTATACATACCAAAGAAGGGAGACCAACAGAATGGTCAAATTATGTAACACTATCATTGGCATCACATGTGAGTCAAATTGTACTGAAGCTAATACAACAACAGTTGCATTGATTCATTGACAGAAAGTTACCATATTCAGCATTCAAGAGCCATCGTGGCACAGTGGTTACAGGTTGGATTGCAAACCCCAAGGTCAGCAGTTCAAAACCACCAGTCACTCCGTGGGAGAAAGGCAAGGTTTTCTACTCCCATAATGAGTTACAGTCTCAGAAACTCACAGGGGCAGTTAGTTCTACCCTATACTATAGGGTCAGGATGAGTTGTCATCAACTACAAGGCAGTGAGTTTGGTTTCCCAGAGATTTAAGCCAGATTCAGAAGAGGATGTGGAACAAAGGATATCAGATATCAGATGGATCTTGCCTGAAAGCAGTGAATACCCTAAAGATGGTTACTTATGTTTTATTAACACCCAAGCTATCTGACTGTGTGGATCATAAGAAAACATGGATAGTTTTGAGAAGAGAATTCCAGAACACTTATAGAACAAGGGTAGATTGCATGGTTTAAGAACCAAGAAAGGTGTGCATCCTGGTTGCACCCACTTATTATACTTTTTCAATTGTATGGTGAGCAAATAATCAGAGAAGCCAAATTATATGAAGAAGAACACAGAATCAGATTTGGAGGAAATATTATTAACTACCTGCTATATGCAGACGACACAGTTTGGCTTGCTGACAAGGATGGGGGACTTGAAGCACTTGCTGGTGAAGATCAAGGATTGCAGCCTTCAATGTGGGATACAACTCAACACAAAGAAAACCAAAATCCTCACAACTGAACCAATAGGTAACATGATGATAAATCGAGAAAAACCTGAAGTTGTCAAGGATTTTGTCTTGTCTGGATCCACAAGCAATGCTCCTGGAAGCAGCAGTCAAGAGATGAAAAGATACATTGCACTGGGTAGATCTGCTGCATAAGAGCTCTTTAGAATGTTGAAAAGTTAGGATGTTACTTTAAGCAGGAAGTACACCTGATCCAAACCATAGTATTTTCATTTGCCTCATCTGCATGTGAAAAGCTTGCCATTGAGTGAAGAAGACCCAGGTAAACTGTATGAATTTGAACCATGGTACTGGCAAAGAATATTGACAGTACCATGGACTGCCAAAAGAACAAACAAAATCTGTCTTGGAAGTACGGCCAGAATTCCCATTAGAAGTAAGGATGGTGAGACTTTGGACATGTTGTCAGTGGAGACCAGTCCCTGGAGAGGCATCATGCTTAGAAAAATGGAAGGGCTGTGAAAAAAGGTTGAAGGCCCTTGAAGAGCTGGATTGACACAGTGACGACAACAAGAGGACTGAGCATAGGAACACTTGGATGGATGGAGGAGGAGCTGTTATTGTTACATTCTGCTGTGAATAGGTTTGCCATGGACCAGAACCAACTGGATGGCAAACTAACAACAACAACAACAACAACAGGGAGAGACATTAAAAAGCCAAACTCACTGCCATTGAGTTGACCTTGATTCAGAGCAACCCTGGAGGACAGGGTAGGACTGGCACCCGTGAGTTTCCCGAGAGTGTAACTTTTCACAGGAGGGGAAAGCCCCTTTAACCTACTACTTAGCAGCCCAGCCCATCACCAGGGCTCCACAAGGATAGAGAGAAACACTGTTAGGGCTGGATAGGGCAGAGGCTGTACACTGGTACAAATGAGGGCTGGAGGTACAGGGAATCCTTGGTGGACGATACCTTCAGGACCAAGGGTGTGAGGGGCGATGCTGGGAGAGTGGAGGGTGAGTGGGTTGGAAAGGGGGAACTGATTACAGGATCCACATGTGACCTCTTCCCTGGGAGAGGGACAGCAGAGAACCGGGGAAGGGAGACTCCGGATAGGGCAAGATATGACAAAATAACGATGTATAAATTACCAAGGGCACATGAGGGAGGGGGGGAAGGGGAGGGAGGGGAAAAAAAGAGGACCTGATGCAAAGGGCTTAAGTGGAGAGCAAATGCTTTGAGAATGATTGGGGTAGGGAATGTATGGATGTGCTTTATACAATTGATGTATGAATATGTATGGATTGTGATAAGAGTTGTATGAGTCCCTAATAAAATGTAAAAAAGGAAAAGAGGAGAAAAAAATTATTAGGGCAAAGACTGTACAGATGTGCTTTACACAATTGATGTATGTATATGTATGAACTGTGATAAGAGTTGTATGAGCCCCTAATAAATTGTTAAAAAAAAAATGATCCTCAATTCTATCTGAATCCTTGCCAGAGCTGCAAGTTGCCTTAATAAACACGTGCAAAAAAAGTACCTCTGGCAGCAGACCGCTCAGGTTCAAATCCAGGCTCTCTAACTTATTGACTATGTGACCTTGGGCAAACCTGGACCTCTCTGTGCTTCCAAAGACTCACTTTCCAAAAGGGAAGTCATAAGCCAACTTTTCTTATTCCTCACTGGGTTGCTTTGAAGATGAAATGAGACATCTGTCTAAAAATGCTTCTGACCATCCCTTGGTTCTCAGAGCTCCACAAATGCTATGGATTATTGTTATAAGATTATGAATGATTTTTTCCAAGGGTAGTGCAAAGATTAACATCAGTGCTACTTCTCTCTGACAAAATATCAATCCAAATTTCTAAATAGCAGGGTCTGAACGGATGCGCTGTTAACAGCATCTTGCTTTTCTCCCATCACTTGTCACAGTAAATCTGATAAGAAATGCTGGGCTAGGGCCTGCAGCCAAGCCCCTCACTGGCAGCGTGCAGGACCTCAGGTTGTTGCCAGGCCAAGGGACATCACAATGGCAAGAGGAGACTCCACAAAGGGCCCCTGCTTCCTCCCCCACGCCACCCTTCCCCACATTCAGGGTGAAACGTCAAAATACAATTTTTTTTGTCACCTGGTGAAATAATGAGCCCCCATTCCCGTTGCCTTGGTATCATCAGAGCGCAACAGCCACGTGGGGTAATCGCTGTCTCCGTGTTAATGCTGCTCAGTTCAAACATTTTCACAGGCCCTGGCGAAATGAAACCCGTGCTTTCTACCTAGGTAGAGTTTGAGGCGATTCAGCCCATTTGCTTCTGCTGAAGAGGCTACCTCAGAAAAACAGGAAATAAAAACATAGAGGGTGCCATTGACATTAGGTTTCTCGTTTTC
This sequence comes from Tenrec ecaudatus, assembly GCF_050624435.1. Lineage (NCBI taxonomy): Eukaryota > Metazoa > Chordata > Mammalia > Afrosoricida > Tenrecidae > Tenrec > Tenrec ecaudatus. Next base: position 22,864 of record NW_027458573.1, on the reverse strand, counting down.
TTCCTTTCTTCCCTACCTTCCTTTCTTCTTGCCCTTCTCTTTCTCTTTTCTTCCTTCCCTCCCTTTGCTCACGTCTTCCTGCCTGCCTTCACTTTCCATCTTCCCTCCCAAACTCCTCCATTTCTTCTTCGCTCCTCTCTCCCCACCGCCACCTTTCTCCTTTCCTTCCCTGCCTTTTCCCTTCAGCCTCCCAGTTTCCCTCCTTCACTCTCTCCTTTGCTCCTTCCTTTCCCCACCTTGTTTTGATCCAGTGATTTGTACTCCTTTCTTCCTCTCATCCCACCCCTCCCCATTGCTGGAGAAACATCAGTTCCTTGTGGTGCTGGTTTCTTGGCGCCAGACCCTGTTCTTTGGGTGTTCACAAGTCTGTGTCCTGTGTGCAAACATAAGACAGACATATGATCAGGATTGGACAGAAGATGGGATTTGACAGGTGTTCTGCATCCCAAATCTCCAGGAGGCAAAGGTAAAGTCAGGCTCCTGCCTTTAAGGTTATGTCTCCCATTGTAACTGCATCCCACAAAGGCTCCTGCCTCCTGGCCACCTGAGGCCTGCTGCCTGCCTTCCTCTAGCTCCTGGGGAATTGGGGCAGCAGTGGCAAGAACAACAAAAATCCCCAGGAGTTGACAAGAAGGGAAGCTGCCTTGCTCGAGAGACGGCCCCCTCACCCACCTGCATGATGTTGAGATACAGGTTCTCATCCCTGTGGCTGGGCAAGAAACACCCCCTCCCCAAACGCAGTGGCTTCAAACAAGGACCATCATCGTGTGGTTGCTGGGAGGCCACTGGGTCGTGCTTGGAGTCTCCCATGAGTTGGCAGTCACATGGGAGCTGGGGCAGGGGCCTCTGGTGACTCCAGTGCCTACATGTGCACTCAGAGGGCTGGAAGCTGAAGTTGGGTGCTTAGCTGAGTTGTTGGTTGGAGTGTCTCCACGTGGCCTTTCCAGGCGGCTCAGGCTTCTTTCAGCATAGTGTCCGGGTGCTGAGAAGTGTCCTGAGAGGTAGCACGTGGAGGCTGGACATTCTAAGGGTGAGCACTCAAGAAGAAGTCTTTGAAGGGATTTTTCAGAAGCTGTGAAGCACTTTGTGGGAGGGAAGGGGGTTGCCCAAACTAGATGTCACAGTGTCATCTTCTCCATAATCTATTGGTCACAGAGGTCATGGAACATCCCAATTTAAGGGGAAAGGGCATAGACTCTACCTTCCTATAGGTAACCTGTCAAGGAATTTGGGGGTCACATACGAAGACTGGGAGACCCTGGGTGGCACAAATGGTTAAGGACTCAACGTATCAAGAGGTGGGCAGCTGCACCCCTCAGAAGAAATAACTAATGGCCTGCTTCTAGAAGCCCACAGGCTTGAGAATCCTGTGATGTGTAGTTTCTCCCTGGCACCCAGGGGGTCCTCGGGAACCAGAACCAACATAAGAGCAATGGGTTGGGTTTTTGTTGGTTTTGTTTGGGCTAATATTAAAATGACTAGTATGAAATTATATATGTATTGTGTTTAACTCTCAGGACTCTGATTATGCTGAAGTTGAACAAAACCGTCTGCCTCTTCTATGAACGCCAGCCGATGGAGGCAAAGGGTGAGGGTCTAGAGGAAGAATGAATGTCCCATTCCCGTCCTTATGTTTCAGTTGTCCTTAAAGGGCACAGGGGACAAACCAGATGTCTTTGATATGATTTTAGCCTAATGATGTGCTAGTATGATGATGAGCAGCCTGAAAAGTGGTTTTAACTAATGTGATCCAATATTTGAAAAGTTGACGATTTCACATCGAATTTTATATTCTCAGCATCTCAGTTACAAACAGAAAATCAGGCCTTAAAATCCTTGCATTTCCCCAAGGCAACAACAGTCTGGAGCTAGAATTTGAATGTCCCCTGTGGATGAGCTGACACGTGCCTGTTAACCACAGTCCCCATCCATCCCTATTGCCCCCAAAACAGAGGTTGGCTACAAGTATCCTTTATCTATATGGCTAAATAGGTTAGTTAGTTTGGATTGGGTTGCTAGTTTTTCCTGTTTTGTTTTGCTTACTTTTGATTTTTTGGGGGCTAGGAAATGGTGTGTATTTTGGTACCATGTCTTCCAAAGCGAGAAAACCAAACCCAGTAAGCCAAGAAGGTCAAACAGTCTAGATTAATGATGAAAGGAGGAGCCCTGTTGGTGTGGTAGATTATGAGTTGGACTTCTAACTGCAACATCAGAAGTTCGAAACTCCCCCCACCCCCACTCCACAGGAGAAAGATGAGATTTTCTACTCCTGTAAAGATTTACAGCCTTGGAAACCCACAGGGGCAGTTCTATACTCTGTCCAAAGGGTTGCTATATGTCAGAATTGATTCCAGGGTAGTGAGGTTTTCTTGATTGATATAAATAATTTTTGGTGAGTATTGAAAAAACCAGTCAATATTATTTTTAATACACATCAAAGAAGGTCCACATTAATTGTTCACACAACCCTGCCACCTTCTTTCTTTATTCCCTTGCCTCCCACTCTCCTTTCTTCCTTCCTATGGTCTTTTATCTCATTCATTTTCTTTCAAGGGTTAGCCTAGGAGTGGGAAAGTCTGACTAATTCTTAACCAAAAGACTAAATTGGTTTTATTGTTGGTGTTATTACTTGGGTTAAATTTTTTTCTTTTCTCTTCTTCTATTGGTTTGTGTCATGTAACCCAGAAAATGGGGAAACATTTGGAACATCAAAACACTATCCTTTCTCAGTAGACTACAAGCATTAAAGGCAACAGAGATAAATACTCCAATAATAACAATAACATACAAGGATAGCTAGAGAGATAAATAGATAGATAGAAAAACCACAAAATCTGAGCAGTTGTGGGAAGGGGAATGGGAATAGCCCCATGAATAAATATAGGTTTGCCAGAGAATAGTTCTATATACATATTAGCATATACTACAAATATGACCATGAATATAATAGTGCATCCAGGAGGCATAGTTAGGAAATGTCTTAGCTAGAACAAAACCCCTTGAGGGAGCGTGTCCTAAATATTGGGGATCAGGAACATAGCTCTGAGAGACCTCAAGATCAATTGGTACAAACTAGCTCACAAAGACAATGTTCTGTATCCATCAGGGAAGTGACTGGGATCTTCAAAAGCTAGTGAGTAGCAAACTAAAAGTCGGTCCTTGGTCTCACCCTATGTGTTGGACAGGGTTCTCTAGAGAGACAAAACCATATTGCTAGTAATTATATATAAATATATTTATAAAGCTAGATATGCAATACAAGAAATGAACCACTAAATTATATACAGATAGATAACACAAGAAACTAACAGTTAAATTATAAAACAGTGAGACACTAGCAGTCCTTTAAGGCTTGAGAGCCGCCAGTTGCCAGTCCCTTTCTGTAGAGAGAGCTGGGCTATATATACCCAGGCAGCAAACAGCAAGGCAAGTCACCAACTGTCACCAACTGTCGGTCCCCAGCTCCAGAGACGAACATTCCAATCCTGTGGGATTAAATGGACCTCAACTTACAGCGACAGAGTCCACAAGCTAGGCATCCCACAGGTAGTGTACCCCTTTAAATTGAGGCATAGAACAAGCAAGGCGAGGCTCACGAAGCCATTTATCCCTCTGCCCTTCGATTAATCCTACTTGTGTTTATCGGCCAGGCTGGCACAATAAACTATTGCACCCTGTCTGGAGCGAATAACATTGAAGAAGCTCAAGATGCCTGGCAACAATTAGTCCAAATCAGTAATGGACTATGCGTACCTCAGCCTCTATGATGCTAAGGTCAGAAGAACTAAATGGTGCCTGCCTATGACAAACAGCTGCTCTGAAAGGGATCATGGTACATGGTCCTAGATAGAGTGGGGAGTAATGTGTAAGAAAACTGAAAGTCATACTACTACTACCAATAGTAATAATAATAATGGTAAAAGATGAGGTTTATTGGTTAGATAGACTAGTGAGATCCCCACTACTATGGTCCTTCATCACCCTTCAGGTCTGGAACTGAATTCAACCCCCTGAAAAATAGACAGGTTTATAAAGTGAACCTTATGAGAAAAGATTGCAGCCCTCAGTATGGTTTACAACTCAATGTCAAGAAGACACACATCCTCACAACTTGATCAATAGGTACCATGATAAATGGAGAAGTTTGTTGTTTTTTTTTACTTGTTGTTATTTGTTGAAGTTGTCCCGGATTTTTTGTCTTGATGAGGTCTATAATCAATGCTCTTGGAAGCTGCAATCATGAGATCAAATGACGCATTCCATATGGATACATTTGGTGCACAATACGTCTGTAGAGTGCTAAAAAGCAAGGATGTTACTTTGAGGACTAAGGTGCACCTTACCCAAGCCATAGTAATTTAAATTGCCTCATAAGTATGTGAAAGTCAGACATTGAATAAGGAAGGCTGAAGAAGAATTGATATGTCTGAATTGTGGTGCTGGTGAAGAATATTAAAAGTAACATGGACTGGCAAGGGAACAAACAGATCTGTCTTAGAAGAAGTATGGTCAGAGGGCTCCTTAAAGGCAAGGATGGTGAGACTTCCTCTCACATACTTTGGTCATGTTATTAAGAGAGACTAGTCCCTGGAGAAGGACATCATGCCAGGTGAAGTAGAGGGACAGTGAAAGAGAGGAAGCCCCTTAAGGAGATGGATTGACAGTGACTGAAACAAGGGGCTCAAGCTTGGGAACAATTAGGAGAATTATTCAGGGCTAGGTAGTGTTTCTGTCTGTTTGGCATAGGGTCAATGTGGGTTGCAACTGGCTCAATGGCACCTGATAAGAACAACTACACCAAAATGAATCATAGCACTGAGGAGCACACATTCCTCAGAACCATCAACCATTCAAAAGCAAATAGGCAGTATTTGCCCAAGGCCAAATTCAAAAGGCAGGCAAGGTTAGGGGAGAAGGATGAATGAAAACAGGAAGCAGAGTTTCAATGGCATGAGTGATATTACATTGCAGGAGATTGTCATCAATGTCACATAACAAAACGTGTATAAATTGTTACGTGCAAAGCTGATTTTCTCTGTAAACCTTAACCCACCTTACAATAAAAACTTTCTTTTTTTAAAACAAAGACACCATCGTTCATATTATAGACACAGCCAAAGAAAGATCTCCTGGACAATCCTAAAATGATCTCCCAAATGATTTGGGTAGTTAGCCCTCCCCAGGGAGTTCTACCCATTGAAACGCTGGGCGGTTATGGCTGCAATTATATTTCAGGCCAGAAGAGGCAGCAGAGGCCTGGTTGTTCAAATGCTACAAAACTACCAGACAATGGGCAAACAGTTTCTTTCCACGGACGACTAGCGGCTCTGTCATATCCATGTCTGGTGTTCAACACTTGGCGACAGAATCCAGCCCGCTGGGTTTGGGTGGGGTCTGTTTCTCACCCATGCTTGGCTTGGGATTGTTCTATGGCATCCACAAAGTGGAGTCCTTTCCTTTCTGATGTCCCGAGAAAGTTGTTTTCTCCTTTTTCTCTCTCTGGCCCTCTTCCCAAGAACCCTGGGGTTCACTCTGCTTTCCTCTGGTTGATGTTTCTCAGGCAGTTACTTGACCTCGGTTCATCTACTGCAGGTGACCATTAGCAAGTAACTGTACCGTCCTTGGATGGTATTGTTCATGAGCTAGGCTGCGAACTACGGGTTAAAGGTTTGAGTTCACCCAGAGGTGCCTTCCAAGAAGGGCCTGGTGCTATGCCTCTGGAAAAAAACCCACCCCAGCCATGGAAAATTCTAGGGACCGGACTTCTCTAACACACTTGGGCTCTCCATGAGTCCGAGTTGACTCAATGGCAATTGGTTGCTGGTATTCCTGTAAGTAGAAGACAACAATCTTTAAGCAGTCCCTCTTGGATTCATGGGAGGAGGATGGCTTCCTCTGAGAGAACTTCTCAGGGCTCCAAGGGCTCAATGATCTTACAAAAAATGAGAGAAATGATGAGCCTGATGACAGATGATATTGCTATGCAGGCCTCGTTTCAGGATGCTCAAGTTTCCAGGTCTTTCCCTGACTCACAGTGTAGCCCTGTGAGGTTCCAAATAGAAGGGCACCCTTGCTCCCAGGACCTGGAGCCTTGTAGCTGAGCAGAGCAGTCATGATGAGAAAGAGGACCCAAGGGGGAAGTCAGGGGGCTGCTTCACTTGTCTCAGTGTCAAGCAAACAAATGTTTTGGCAGGAAATTTCTCTTCAAGAGTGTTCTGATTTCTTGAAGGAAATCTTTTTCTGAACCATTTCCTCAGGGGAAAACCACTCAACTACCTCGGGAAGGAAGATTTTTCTCCTTCCAAGCTTACCAGGCTGTGCTAACTCACAGAGGAGGTGTGACTAGCAGGCAATGAAACTGATTTCCAGACTCCTATGAAAATCAGCAAGTGCTCGGCTACTAAGTGAAAGGTCGGCAGTTGGAAAACCCCAGCTGCTCTGCAGGAGAAAGTGGTGGCTGACTGTGTCTGACAAGATGACAGCTTTGGAAACCCAATGGGGCAGTTCTCCTCTGTGTTCTACAGTTGCTTTGAGTTGGAGTGGACTTGACAGTGATAGATCTGATCTTTTTCCCCATGAAAATCAACTTTCACGAATACATGTGCATTCATGGATGTCTGTGTCTGCTTTGGCATGCATGTGCACATATGTGCCTATTTGCACGTGGATGAATACGTCTGTGAATGTGGGCGTCTCTATTTACTTTGCCATGTGTGTGCACATGTCTGCCTTTGTCAGTATGCATGCGGGTTCAGGCAGCATAAAGAGATCACAGAGAAACTTGGAGAGAAAGAGAAAAGTAACCTATTTTCTCATGGGTCTCCCATACCTGACAGTCTACTGGCATCCACCGCCACGAAGACCAGAGGTCACTTCATGCCATGTGTCCAGCTGCACATTGCTGGTTGAGGTCAGTCACCAGGGAGGCAAGTGAGACTGGCCTCGCCAACCTACCACCCACCTGCAGGAGTGATTCCCACCATCTGTCCTGGAGCCCCTCCCACCTTACTCAGCCTCCCTAGACCTTGAGTGAAAGGCGTTTCCAACGTTTTTACATAAAGATTTCTGAGATTGACTGAAGAAATGATTTCATTTGACAAAACAAGAAGCTTTGAATTTAAAGATTTGAGGCAAGTGCCCTTCAGAGAGGGGCCACAGGACGGGGCCATGCTCCCTTCCGGTATGCACAGGGGTTGCTATGAGTTGGAACCAACTTGATGAGCACCTGCCAGCAACAACAACAACCAGAAGTTGTCCAAACTTCTGTGGCCTCAACTCGGAAATGAGAATATTATTATTGCCTCCTAGAAAGAACTCAAGGTATGTACAATTGGTTAATAGGCGTTTGGAAAGTGAGTACATTAAGTGGACTGATGACATTGATAAGGCAATAAGAAACTGAGAAGGCTTCACTAACAGGTGCTTTCACATCTGTAACCAGTAGATTCCTTCCTTCTTCATCTCTTGCCATCTTAATCAGCTCCCACACTTTCCAGGCAGCTTGAGGGATTAAATGTTCAGTCTGATCCTATTATAAGCCTCAGCCTCAGAATCAGAGGCTTTACCTGAGGTTTGAGGAGCTATACTGGGAATGAGGGAGAGTAACCTGTCTTTTCTATTGCTCTCCTATCGCTCCCTCTTCCCTAGCCCTTCCCTGTCTCTGGGCCTGCCTTTCCTCCCTAGAGCATTGGCTTCCGGGAGAAGGGGATGGAAACAATGAGCACAATGAGCACATTCCTGACCAGGCCTCTTACCATGCTATGTTCCAACCCTCTCTTGGAAGGGCCTCCACGAAGTCCTCTTATGTCATCTCACAATAACTTGTTAGATACCATTGAGTGAGCTCCTGACTCATAGCAAAAGTACACACAAGAGATTGAAGCACCACCTGGTCCTGCACCGTCCTCACAATGGTCCTTGTGTGTGAGCCCATGGTTGCAGCAGTGTGGAGGAGATCCTGTCCAAGAAGGCTGCCAGTGGGTGGGAGGGGCTGCAGCTTTCAGAGACTTTGGAGGATGCCAAGGTGGATAGTTCACGGCGTATCATATGAGGTCAGCCAGCGGGCCTTGGGGGCCCTTCCCATTATCCATAGATATATGAAATAAATGGAGGCCCTCAGCAAGATGGGCTGCAGACACCTCCAGGACTCACTTGATCCTTGGCAAGCTCCCTTAGCCTTAGGACACCACCTGCTGGAACTGTGGCTTTGCTGCCTCTCCTGGCTCTCAACTTCCCTCCTAGAGGACTCCAGCCACCCTTCTCCTTCCAGATCCTTCCAGCAGGAGGCAGATATTGGTCTCTATGCTTTTGCATGTGGCCAGTTTTCTAGGGACAGATCAGCCTCTCCCAAGAATTTGGGTTCACCAGAGTGAGCGTGCCCACAAGTCTGCAGAGCGTACGGCCAGGCCTCTGAAGAGAGAACTGCTGGAAGATTTGCCCCTTTTCAAAAGCGCTAATTCCACAGTTGAGAGCTCGTCTCCTGGGGACTCAGCTTGAGTCTCAAGGAGCACATCCCCTTTGACACTGCTGGCAACTCGAGGTGCTGTGGGTCATTTTCTTGCCTTTGAGGAGTGCAAGGGAAATGCTACAATATGTCCCTTCACATGAACCACCAATCCTTATCTGGAGAACTCTCTGAGATGACAGGGATGAGAGGGAGATGTTCCTGGGGCACGCTTTCACCTGCACATCTCTCAGGTGAGTCAAACATTTGACCCCCAAAAGTTGAGTATGATGGTGAGAGTTCAGGCTGGGAGATAGAGTGTCTGGGTTCAAATCAAGAGACTGCACATCTCAACTCCCACGGTTCTCCTGCATAAAACCCAAGCCAAGCAGTTTATCACTTCCCGGCTGAGTATCCTACTGAGGCCAGCTAAACTCATTCTTTGCTGATGACAACGTTGCTTGTACCAAATGGCTTTGCCATGTAGCCCTTAGCAATGGCCAGAAGGGCTGCTCATCAAACCGCAGAGCAGGGCTTCTGGTGCACACGTTAAGAAGGGGGCTATTCACAACAAGGTCAGTAGTTCAGAACCCACTAGCTGTTTCTCTGGAGAAAAACTGTGGCTGTGTGCTTCCATAAAGATGCCCAGCCATGGAACCCCCCTGGAGAGGGCCATGATGAGCTGGAGTGAGCTCTACAGGAGTGGGATTTTTTACTGTGGATGTAATCCCACCTGGGCAGAGATTTTCTTTGTGACTTAAAGAGGCTGTACCTTACACCAATGACTTGGCTGATACAAAAGGATTCAATTCAACACTGAAGCAAACCAACTCCAAGGGAAGAAGGCAGCTGCCATGCAGAGAGCTCCAAGGACCACCAACCATGGAGGTCATTGAAGCCAAAACAAGAATACTGCCCACCAGCCCTCAGCCCCCAGGGATGGACAAAGAGAGCGTGCCCATCAAACTGGTGCACTGGCATGATGCTGTCAGCCTCCGGTGCTGTGAGAACATTGACTTTGGTGTGTTAAAGGCACCCACTTGCGGTATGTTTGTGATGTCAGCGTGTGGAAACTATGGCAAGCCCCCCTCCCTGCCTCACAGCAGCAAAGCCTCGGCATTAAAACCCTGTGCCTTCTGTGGCGCTTGCCAGCTGTGAGAGGGCAGGAAATGCCCTTGGCTTTTCTGCTCCTTGTTGCGACCTCCCTCTGAGGCAGGGAGCAGAGGATTTGAGGTTGGAATCTGTTTTGTTTCATCACTACCCTTTGTCATCTCTCTGAACACTGTCATGTGCTCCTCACCAGTGCTTCGCCCTCTCTATCACCACGCCATGTGCTCTTTAAAACATGCACACACACACACACACACACACACCTAATGTTCACATTTTGAGGCACATTTGTCTTTAATTCACTAATAATAACAATAATTATTCAAAGCCACTTTACCATCTGAAAAGAAATCTCTATGCATACACTTAGATCATGGATGCCAACTGCCTTCTTAACAACATTTCCCAATGAAATATTCAGCAGCGATTATATTAAGCCTGAAGTTGTTCATCCAGTTTGTGTTAATCAAAACAAAAACAAGAGACGAAGGGATCCAAAAGGACATGTAAGATCATAGACTGAAAGTAGCCCCATCGAGCACCAAAGGCTTGTCCAGAAGGGCAGAGCCACAGGGTAAAGCTACATCTCTCTGGAGTTGCTGGCATTTAACTAGATGCAAAATGTCAGCGCAGGAAATGGCTTGCCCAATGCAAATACTAACAAGGGAGGCATGTGTTCCTGTGTAAATGGAGCTTTAGCCAATCCGGGCCTTCAGGATCCAGCTCCCATCGCAGCATCCACGGGAAGCACCAGGGGAATGTTCCGTTTGCTTATTTTCCCTCTCTTTGCTAAGAAGAAAAAGAGCCTTTGTGGCCTAGTGGCTACAAGTTGGGCTGCTAATTGCTATATCAGCAGTTTGAAACTACCAGCTGCTTTGTGGGAGAAAGATAAGGCATTCTGCTCCCATAAAGAGTTCGAGTCTCAGACACTCACAGGGGCAGTTCTACGCTGCCCTATAAGTTGGCTGTGAGTCAGCATGGATTCGATGGCAGTGAGTTTTCTAAGAGTAAGAAGTATCTAGGGGTGTAAACAGTTAATGAGCTCTGCTATTAAGGGAAAAGTTGTCATTCCCAACCCACTTAGAGGAGCAGTGAAAGAGAAGCCTGGCAATCTTCTTCAGAATCCTCGGCCATTGAAAAGTTTATAGAATGTATTGACCTAGGTTGTTAAATAGATACAGGTATATGGTGGAGCATACAGGGACCAATGTCATAAAACGGGGTGGGGGTGGAAAAAATCTCTGAGACAGATGCAAAAACTGTGAGGGAATGAGTTTTTGAGGCTGGGGGATCAGGACCATCGTCTCTGGGATTTTCAAAGTTCCTGAGCAATCAGGAAAGGGGCAAGAGTTGGTCTCTCCCCATCCAGAGGACAGCAGAAGAGGAGAACTGATTGGGCACAATGAATCAATGACTAGTGACTCAAGCAATGATCACCCTCCAACACTGGAGACCAGAAGAACTAGATGGTGCCTAGCTCTCACTATCGACTGCTATGAAAGAGATCACATTAGAAGGGCTTGATTAGAGTAGAAGGGAAATGTGGGGCTAAACTCAAAATCATGATTGTCGCGCGCCAGGTCTCGCCAGCAAGAAAAGACGCACCACAACAGGATTCTTCCACAAGCATTTAATTTTTCATAATGCAGTAAAAGACCCCGAAACCCCAAACTACTGCTGCTTATATATGCTCTATGGGGACGTGCTGTGCCCTGATTGGTGCATTTGCCAAAACCTCATGCATTGATTGGTGAGTTCGCCAGAACCTTCGTTTGCATACTCCAGGGTGGAGTTATGACTACGTCATCTCAGCATCGCGCATGCGCTAAGTGGTTGTTTATCACTTAGTTGGACCACCGCCCTGACTGCCCGGCGCCATCTAGTAATGGCGGCGAGAGCTGCGGCTACCCACATCTCGCGAGAGCTATGGCTTCCCACATCTCCTCCTTTCTTTTTTATTTTAAGCCTAATCCATCGATCAATTCCAGAGCCTCCATCAGCTCCAAAAGATCAAGATGGATATAAAGTCCATCGATCCATCCCGGAGCCTCCAGCAGCCCCAGGAGATCAAGATTGATATAAAAACCCAAATCTGGTCACCCTAATGTGTGCAATGAGCAAAGCTCCACATGGTGCAAGGGCTGACCAAGATCCAATTTCTGTCACTCTTCCCAGTGCAATGGGACAATTCCCTTGGGGTGCAGGAGCTGACAACTTATGGGGGTTAATTTTCTCTTAACAAAGAAAGCCAAAGATCATGGGAACCACCGCGCTCAATCGCTAAGAGCGCCTGCATGATGATGACTTTGTCACGTTTTTGCTGGGCTTTAAGCTTGCAGAGCAACCATAGCAACAACACTCCTCCACAGCACATTATTGCAGCAAATGTAAACACCCCCACCCACTCTTTAAAGTAGGAAAAGGCAGTAGAAAGCCAAGAAGTAAAATCTCCAACAGTTATGGGTTTCATTCTTGTGCCATTAAGAGTCGTAATCTGCATCCGGAGTTGTTCTTGAAGTTCTTCCAGCTCAGCTGTCCATTGTCCTGTAAGATACTGGGATATATTCTTGCTGCTAAAAGAAGACTCATTCAAGAATTTTAAAGGTGTTATGCACAAATTAGGTGTTGAAGAAACACAACTTAATTGCACCATGCTCGTAAGAGTATCCACTTGGTGTTGTAATAAATCAACTCTCTGGTTCACTAACAGTAAACCAGACATTAATCGAGCATCCAACATATGGACTGTAGATAAAGCTTCTGATGTAGATTGTGTAATATTGCTAATGACATTTGCTGTCATTACTTGATTAGACATAGCCAATCCTGCTGTAACCGCTGCTGCAGCTGAGATAGTAATAGCTGTAATAATTGCTGCGGTAATGCCAAAATCTCTTTTATATCTATAAAGTGTAGCAATAGGAAAAGTATTGGGATCTGCTTCAACCGGTACAGGTATCATAGTGGGAATCTTTACTATCAAGGCAAATGCCTCAGAGCCATTCCAACATTCAGCAAGCCAACACTGACTGCTAAATCTATTACATGAAGCTTCCCAAAATGTATCATTTGCATGACTAAAGTTGAATGTTAACAGAAAGAAAAATGGGGGCTGGACACAAACAGGTGATGGCTGAAATTGCACTCTTGATATATTAACCATAGTATTTACTTTCAGCCTCTTTGTAGTGGTATTGTATACACCAGTGACATTGTATAAAGTATCATTAATTCCAAACATTTTTGCAAAAGGAGTTACTATGGTAGATGCTCCACGTTGATTATATACCATCCATTCATACCATGGCCAGGTATTATCAGGACCAGTGGTATTAGTATTACTATTCCATTTTGCTTTACCTAAAGTCGGAGTCATATCAAAACCTGGTATAATAGGGTTGCTCCGATAATTTGGAGACTGACATTGAGTAAAAGTAGGCGGAAAACTTTTTTCAGGTGAGCAACTAGGTAATATGACACGTCTGGTCACATTAGGTGGCACTACTGATCCATTAATGGGCCCAGAGGGCCTGGATCCTTCACGAATCACCATAAGTGTTGTTGTATTTACACGTTTTCCTTTCTCAGAGGTGCCACTTCCACCTGTAGCACCTTGTGCAACTTTCATAAGGGTGGATATAATATTATTAAATGTAGAGTCTCCAGAAGGATCCACCCAATTGACTAAAGATCCATTTCTTACAGATATACAAGGTGCACTAGTATTGATGGTGGTAAAACACAAACTATATGCCAATGTAAAATTGCTTGCATTATATACTTTAGGAGGCTCCCCTCTAGGCGTAATACATGGTATTCCCAAATCACATTGCGTTGATAAGAATAAGGGTAATATTGACGCATTCGAGTGTATGGGAATAGGTACAGGCCAAGTTTTAGCTATGGCCCATAAAAAAACTCCTTTAACTATTGGGGTCCATATTACCATCAGTATCAGCAACATTATTAGGTTGATCATCGTCTTCTTCATTCTTCCTGCTCACACGATCTTCATCCTCCTTAATTAATCTCACCAGTCTCTCTGGCACCCAGATGGGGTTTTCTTCTTTCTGTGGAAAAACACAAATTGCTCCCCTGGACCTGATTAATATGGGGTCCGGGCCATACCATTTGTTGTCTAGGACATTTTTCCATCGGGCCATTTCCTTTGGTGGCTTTGGCCATTGTCCATGTCTGTCTGCAGCTGATTGGCCTTTCTCATCCAGATTTAAAAAAAATTTCAGTTTCTCCCTATTGAGTAAGATGCTGGCAGTTGGTTTTTCATATATGTCCCTGATTTCATTGAGAATTTCCCTTCGATTCCTATTTTTTAGTATTTGTATCTAGAATGGCTGTTAGATATTATCAAATACCTTTTCTGAATCAATTGAAATGCTCATGTGGTTGTTTTTCTTTTTTATATGGTAGATCACATTCATTATTTTTCTCATTTCAAACCATCTTTGCATCCCTGGAACCAATCTCACCTGCTGTGGTTCTTTTGCTTAGCTTTTTGATAGATTGTTGGATTCTGTTGGCCAGGATTTTGAGATTTTGCCCCTATATTCATAAGGGATATTGGTTTACAGTTTTGTTTTGTTTGAAATATTTATTTCTGTTGACAAATAAATGAAATTTTGTCTTAAAGCATGGTGCAGCATGGGTAACAATGTTCACTCACGGTACTCACATGTGGGTGTATCTGCATGTGGGCGGACCCACCTAGAGACAGATAGAGGAGCGGTGTCTTGGTTCCTAAGAACATTGGTAACACAGAAAAATATGAGAAAAAAGACAAAAAGGATGGTAATAGAAATAAATTAATAAAAATATCTATTAAAGGCAACAAAAGAGAGACAATGGGAAGAAAACATAAAATTTAAATTTACAAGACATATTTTTGTTTTAAATTCTATACCATTGGCTAAATTAACTACACCATCAATAAAATTGCCTTATGCCCAAGGGGATGATTGATAATGTTCTCTAACAGAAAATAACAATTATATCTCTGAGGTGAACCAGAGCCAGATGAACCATAAATATGTGAATGGATTTTGCGCTTGCACTTAATTCTAGCCTCAATCTAAGTACAATTAGTTCTTATGAAATGGCCCTATTTGATGCTCGTCCTCATGAAGAAATCACTCAAGACATGAATGCTATAGGAAAGTGTAATGAAGAAACTAGATGGTGCCCACCTATCAGAAAAAAATAGCCTCTGGGGTCTTAAAAGCTGGTCTTAAACAGCCATCTAAGTGAGGGATCAACTAAGTCCATGTGGAAGAAGCACACCAGCCTGTAAGGTCCTAGGATTTTAACTCATGAAATTCAAATCTGAAGGAGGGAATGATATCAGCTTCAATTATGAACACCTGGTTTTAAGGTTGTGGATAACATTTGCAAGCTCTGGGGAATCCTCTCTGACCAGAGCCATGGGATGTGAACAGCCCTGTTATCAGACAGATAGCATTGTAAAATTGGTTATTGCAGATGTATTTAAGTTAAAATTTATACATCTCCCTTTTGACTCATTTTAAATATATTCCAGTTCTTTTAACCTCTGCTTTCTTTTCTAGAGCTTTTTTTAATCTGTTTTCTTTGTTATTGTTGTTAGGCTTTTAAAAATACATTTTTCTGTATATGAAATCCAGGATAACTAAATCTATATAGACAATGGTTTGGGGGCTATGGCAGGGGAGGTTGGGGGAAATAACATGAATACAATAAAGAAAAAATGTTCTAAAATTGATTGTGGTGATAATGATTATTACAATTTATCTTAATATAATTGAGCTATTGTATGGCATGTGAGTCATATGCCAATAAAAGTGTTTTTGTAAATGAATTAAAACAATTTTTCCAAGCTGTTCTCAGCCTGCTAATTGTTTCTGTCTTGGAAATTTCAACGACAATATGTTCCAGTGTTTTCTTTTGGGATCTGTGGTGTTTTGGGTTCTCTCTGCTTCCTGGAGAATTATTTTCTCCTCCTCTGTTCTGTTAAGGAAGTATTATTCCGGAATTTCTTATATGGATAGAATCCCACTTCATTCTTATGTTTTCTTCAGATTCTTTTGTTCTTTTAGCTGATTGTATCACTCATAAATTGGAGTTAAGAGATATGCCTTCAAACTCACCAATTCAGCTTTCCATTTCTTCAATTCTCTTACTCTGTTCTTCTAAATTGTTGCCTAATTCTCTTATCTTAATATTTTCTGCATTTCTTTTTAGAGGTTTTTGTTGAAGATATCTAGCTTTTCTATTCTGACCATTGTTCTCGCAGACTCTTTGTTGAAAGTACATGACAACATTTTTCTGAATTCAATTTATGATAGTTTCAGAGCCTGTTCTTTTTAAGAAAATTCCTTGAGATCTGAGTGTTGTTCATTTGTTAATCCTTCTTCTGATGAATCAGGAGTGACTGCTGCCACTGCAGCATCGTGGCCGGGTATTACGGTTGGGAGGGCTGCTAGATTTTGTGGGAGTCGATGACTTTGTTGAGTAGTGCCAGAAATGAATAATAGAAGAGGGACGGGGGAGGGAAAAAAGGCTTTGGGCAGTAAAAGGCTGTACTAAGAAAAGTTGGGAGGGGGAGGAACACTGTACTTGAGTGTATTCTTCCCTAAGGCCTAGAGCTTCTTAACATAGTCCGTCAAAGCACAGGCAATCTTCAGGAAAACCATCATGGTGCCAAGTTTGTCCTTGGGATAGCCTAGGCTGGTCCTTTGGGACCTATGCTCCGGGAACTGTGCAGGCCAGCTTGCTTGGAGAGCTGGAAGCCACATGGGACCTGCGTGCTTATTACACGTGAAGCTTTGGACCCTGCTCACAATGATAGTCTTTGAGGAGTGGAGCTGGGTTGCTGTAGCCAGCAGTGCAGAATGGAGCTACAGATGGGTAGCAGGAGACCACTGGGCGCCTCTTCAGTGGACCTGCTCTTTCCTTCCCTTCTCTGCTTGCTCCCACAGTCTCTGATATATGGAAGCCTCCTTTTACTTCACTTTCAAGCCATTGTCTGAGATCACAGGCCACCTGTCTTTTCTTAGGGCCTAGTCTATCCTGGTTGTTACATAAGGATCTACCTGTGTGTATGTGTTCAGTTGGACATGTTCTAGTCCCCTTTCTTTAATGTTTTTAAAAGTTTCTATAGAACTGGTGTCAGCACTTCTGAATTTTTTATGAAATATCCCAGTGAAGCCATCTTGCCATTGACTTTTCTTTTTATATATATTTTTGGTCTTTTTTGAAGGGGTGGAGCAGGGGGTTAATCACATTCTGAATTGCTTATTTCATAATTACTCTGCTTAAACCTATTTCTATTCATATTAGTTTAGGTATGTCGTATATTTTCAGGAATTTGTCCCATTCATCTGCACTTTCAAATCTGTTGCAGTTCTTTTTCATAGTGTTATGATTCTTTATTCAATGAATATGTTGTGTTGTCTCCAGATTCATTTCTTTTGATTATTTACCCTTCCCCCCCCCCCCCCCCCCCAGTATATCCAGTAGTTTGTTTCAGTGATTCTTTTCAAAGAACCAACTTCTGGTTTGATTGATTTTTTTCTGTTGTTTAACTGTATTCTATTTCATTTCTTTCTCATTGGTATTTATTATTCATTTCAGCTAGTATCTTTGGCCTCTTGCTCTTCCTTTCCTTTTTGTTCAAGTTTTCATTTAAACAATTGATTTTCATCCATCTTTTTAAATATGGGCATGTATTGCTATGAATTTCCCTCTGAGAATGGTTTGCGCTGTGTCACAAAGGATTTGGTATGTTGTGCTTTCCTTTATATTTGATACCAAGTATATTTTTATTTCACTTTTAATTTCTTACATAGAGAAATTGTTTTCTAGTCGTACAATATTTAATTTTGGTATAATAATAATTATTCATTTTTATTCTTCCTGTGATTGATTTCTTACTTCATACCATTATGGTCAGAAAGTATGCTTTGTATGATTTTAATGTTTTAAAACTTGAGATTTGTGGCATAATCTGTAGTTGGTTCTGGAAAAATTATCCTGTGAAAATGTCTGCTGATGATGGATGGAGTGTTCTAAGTTAAATTGGCTTATGATTTTCTTTATGTTCTTAATGTCCTTATTGATTCACTTTTTAAATGTTCTGTTGAGAACTGAAATTGAAGGTTTCAAAACTACAAATATTAATAGCGGCACTGTAATTTTTTTCTTTGATATTAGTGTTTGTGTCATGTTTTTGGACAGGTTAGGTGAATATATGCTAATAATTGTTGAATCTTCTTGAAGTATTAGCCCTTTTATTATGTAATAGCCTTTATCAGTATGACCACACTCCTTTTTTTGGGTGCTGGTTGCACGGAACATTTTTTCCATCCTTTATTTTCAGTCAGTTTGTGTCCTAATGTGAATGTGTGTTTTGTGTAGGTAACAAAAGATGAATCATGTTTTTTATCCAGTCTATCACTCTGCCTTTTGTGTAAATATTTTGGCTATTTACATTTTCTTCATTCTTTTAGCTAATTGGATTTTGAGTTTCTTTTATCTGGTTTCTGTTTTTATCAATTTTCCTGTTATTTTTGTATTTAGCATCTTTTGTTATGAGCTTTAATTCCTCTTTACATATTCTCTTAGTGGTTACTACAAATATTATACTATACAACATGCAATTACAGTAACATTTAGCATGCAATCAACAATGAATGTGAAATATTAAGTATTCCTGGTTTACTGTTCCCTCTCCTTTTTCTGTTGGTGAACCTCCAGTGACAGTAATGTACACCCTACATCCAGTAGTCGTAATATGTACTTATTTTCTGAGATCTCTGTCTGACTCCTTCCTCCCCCTTTGTGTACATTTGAGTGTTTGATTAATGTTCTTTCCTTTCCATTTAGAAAACTTCCTTAAGTACATGTAGGGCTGGTCTGGTATTGCCAAATTCCCAAGGCTTCTGGTTATTTGGGACTCTTCTTCCCTGTTTCAAAGAAATGCCTTGACTTAGTGCTTTTCTGTTGTTTCCTTTTTAATTAAAGTAGGGCGATGCCATCTATCGGTTGGCGTGTGTCACATATTGGTATAAGGAGCCCTGGTGGTGCAGATTGGTGTGATACTGCTAACCACAAGTCAGCAATTCACATCCATCTTTCTCTGTAGGGGAAAGATCAAGCTATTGCTCCCATAAACATGTACGCTCTCAGAACTCTAGGGTAAAAAAAGAAACCAAGAAACCATGGGGAGCAGTTTTACTCTTCCCATAGGGACACGAACAGTCAGAATCAACTTGAAGGCAGTGGGTTTTTACCTGTTGTTATGGAATTAAAGAATTTCCGATTTATTACCAAAGGTTTATAATTCATTACTGTGCTTAGATTTCTGGTGTTCAAATTGTGCCAGACAGGTCAACCTATCTACTAAGTTTTTGCACTGCACCATCATTGTTTTGGTTGTTTTATTACGTGGTTCCTGAGATACTCCAGATTTACCTTGTACATTGCTGCCATTTACCCCAGAATCAGCCATTTCTCCAATGACTGCCGGTTCATTTGACAAGAGAATGATTCTT
This sequence comes from Tenrec ecaudatus, assembly GCF_050624435.1. Classification (NCBI taxonomy): domain Eukaryota; kingdom Metazoa; phylum Chordata; class Mammalia; order Afrosoricida; family Tenrecidae; genus Tenrec; species Tenrec ecaudatus. Next base: position 3,769 of record NW_027458573.1, on the reverse strand, counting down.
GAGGTCGATTAGGTTACCAGATGGGCTCATTGCTACAGGGATATCCTTGCTTGTTGGCTGAACTCAGTGTCTTACACTCATTCTACAGAAGGAGAAATAGCATGACCTTTCCCCCTGCGTAGCGCCCATTCTTTTCCAAATTTTAGCGTAAAGTTTCACTGTAATTTACAATGCATATTGCAAAGCACAACAACCATGCTTCTTCCCTTTGTCGCTGAATTTTCCTCCAATTTAGCTATCATTTTAACTTTCTTTCTCTTTCTCTCAGCTGGTAATCTTTGTTTTCTCGATGAGGCTGCCCTTGGCAAATATAAGATTTTAGTCAGATCGCTTTCAGTGGCAGTTTTTACTGCTATTGTGGACACTACAATGGATTTATCAAATGTTCTTTCTCTTTAAGCATCATTTCAGCTTTTTCTTTTTTTTCCCCAACTGTCCATCTTGATTTTCCTGGTGAGGCTGCCTTTGATAAAAGGAAATATAAGATGGTAACCCGCTATCTTTGGTTTGATACTTTTTTCTGCTGTGTATTTTGCTGGACACCATAATGGCTTTCTGTGGCCTCTGTAAGAAACCCAGAGTCCTTTGTTCTTAATGCTGTGATAGACCTGAGGGGACTTGCTACTTCACAAGACTTTCCCCAGATTCCTTATCACCTTCAACATCCACAGCCACCCACTTAAGCAAGTGATAACTTAAAAACAGTAGTCTGACTTCCATCCTTCCAGAGAGCCACCAAGTAGACGTGCTAAGGCCCTGCTGCTCCAGCTCAGGCTCCACACATCTCTACCAGTTGTAATGGACTATGCTCCTAGGTTTTGTGTTACTAAATCTCAAGACAGAGAGACTTCGACTCGTTGTATATCAGGCATCAGCTTTCTCACACTGCTGAGTGGTGTGGATGTGTCTAAAGGAGTCCTAGTGGTACTTAGTGGCTATGTTTGGGTGCTGTTAAAATCTAGGTCAGTCGTTAAAACCCATCAGCCAGTCTGTGGGAGCGAGATGAAGCCGTCTGTTCCTGTAAAGATTTTCCACCTCAAAAACCGAAAGAAGTAGTTCTCTGCCCTATATGGTCGTTGTGAGTCAGAATCAACTTGTTATCAGCAGTGGACATTTTCAGAATACCTATTTGGAATATAAGAAGAACCACACAAGAAGCAGGCCACCAGATAAATATGACTGTGGATGTTGCTTCCAAGATCCGTGCTGCCCAGTGGAAAGGGAAATGAGCTGCAAGTGCACACAGTTGACGCATCCCACTGCCGACTGCGAGGCTGGCAGTTTTGAGTCCACCCACATTGAAAGGGATATTGAAAGAAAGACCTGGTGATCTACTTCTGAAAAATCACCATCGAAAACCCTGTGAAGCACAGTTCTACCCTGACACCCATGGGATTGGCAGTACTACTCAACCGGGTGCCTAGCAAGACACCATTCTTTGTGGGATTTTTCCTATTTTAATTACCATCCATTGCTTTTTATTTTTTTAATCATTTTACTGAGGGCTCGTACAACATTTATCACAATCCATACGTACATCCATTGTGTCAAGCACATTTGTACATTTCTTGCCATCATCATTCTCAAAATATTTCTTTCTGCTTGAGCCCTTGGTATCAGCTCCTCATTTTTCCCCTCCCTCCTAACCCTTCTCCCTCATGAATCCTTGATAAATTTATAAATTATTATTATTTTGCCATGTCTTACACTGTCCAGCATCTTCCTTCACCCACATTTCTGTTGTCTGTCCCCCAGGGGGTGGTTATATGTAGATCCTTGTGATCAGTTCCTGCTTTCTACCCCTCCGTCCCTCCACCCTCCCTGTTTCGCCGCTCTCACCACTGGTCCTGAGAGGGTCATCTGTCCTGGAGTGCCTCTGTTTCCAGTTCCTGTGTGTACCAGTATACATCCTTTGGTCTAGCTGGATTTGTAAGGTAGAATTGGGATGATGATAGTGGGGAGGAGGAAGCATTGAAACTAGAGTAAAGTTGTATGTTTCATCATTGCTACACAGCACCTTGACTTGCTCATCTCCTCCCTGCGACCCTTCTGTGAGGGGATCTCCACTTGCCTACAGATGGGCTTTGGATCCCCACTCTGCACTGCCCCTCAATCACAGTGATAATAATATTTTTGTTCTTTGATGCCTGATACCTGAACCCATCAACATCTCATGATCACACAGGGTAGTGTGCTTCTTCCATGTGGGATTTATTGCTTCTCAGCTAAATGGCCTCTTTATTTTTAAGCCATTAAGACCCTAGGTGCTATATCTTTTGATAGCCAGGCACTACCAGCTTTCTTCACCACATTTGCTTACGCACCTGTGTTGTCTTCAGCGATCGTGTTGGGAAGGTGAGCCTTATGGAATGCCAGTTTAATAGAACAAGTGTTCTTGCATTGAGGGAGTACTTGAGTAGAGGCCCAATGTTCATCTGCTACGTTAATACTATAAATATATGCACATAGATCGATTATTTCCCCATTGTCATATATAAATATGTTTGCATATGTACATGCCTGTATTTAGACCTCTATAAATGTCCTTTGCCTTCTAGTTCTTTCCTCTATTTCCTTTTACTTTTATCTTGTCCCACTATCATGCTCAGCCTTCATTTGGGTTTCAGTAATTCCTCTCAGTTACATTACCCTTGAACAAGCCCTACCAGGCCTTTTACACCCTCCTCATCACTGATTTTGGATCACTTGTTATTCCATTGTCCCTGGGATTTATTAACACCACTTCCTTTCCCCCACCTCTCCCTCTACTATGTCCCCTGGAACCTTCGGTCCTGTTGTTTTCTCCTCCAGATTGTTTATCCAGACTCTTTTATCTAGACAGACCTGCAGAGATAATACTATGCACAAACCAAGACAGAGCAAAACAAAGCAACAAAAAAGAAAATAGCTCAAGGTCTATTGACATTTAGGAGTGTTTTCTGGTGGAGTCTGATGGAGTGCCACACCATGGCCCCAAAGTCTATTTTTGGTATTCCCTCGAGACGTCCTTGCTCTGCTCCCCTTGCTGTTCTGTTGCACGCCTTTAGTGTTTTGCCTCGGTGTGGTGGGGTCTGATCAGGCATAATTCCCTCACTGTGTATCCAGTGTTGTCCCCTATAGGGCTATGGGCCAGTGAGGGATGTCATGTCTCATAGTGGGGTTGACCATATGGCCCTCTCTAGCTATTGGCTGCTCTGAGCAGGGATATCATCTTCAAGTCTTGGTGGGCCAGGATGTGCTCCACTCTCTCTTCCTCCCCCCTCATTTGCTCCTGTGTGCTCTGATCAGACATGTCCCTCTCCCTGAGCTGTAGCTTCAGTGCTGCCCCTAAGGTAAATTCTTCAGGGGGCAGGGGTGGTTGTCCACATAGTTGGGATTGGGGCCTGTCTCTCAGACCCCTCTACTGGTTCCCTGCTTCATGCCAGTATGTTGCATTCACATCTTAGAGCACCGCTTTGTAGTCTGGTCCCTCTTTCCCTGAGAAGATATGAATAATACACTCCCCTTGGGGGAGTTAGTGCCCTGTTCCCCAACTACTCATTTGTTTTTTCTCTCTTTCCCCTTCCTTTTTAGTTGTCTACCATATGTATTCCTGGATTTGGTCTGGTCCCTGCCATACTCCCTGAACCTGAACCCAGGAATGTTTATATACAATAGTTTTTTCCCTAAGCCCGTTTTGCACTTTTTTTTTTTAAGCTTTCCTCATCAGACTCATATAGTACTTCTCATTTTCTGCTTGGCTTACTTCGCTTAGTATAATTTCCTCCAA
>NW_027458572.1:0-71110 GCF_050624435.1 Tenrec ecaudatus | reverse complement strand
GTGGGGGGACAATCCCTATAACTGCACCTGAGATTGACCTATGGGAAAACGGACAATCACAGTTTAAGTGGATCATCGCTAGACTTGTCTCTGAGTCCCTAAGACAGTCTTCTCTGGAAATGTCCACCTGGAAAAAAAATCACTCACTTGTGTCTCAGGTATTCTGGATGTGAATGAGCTAGTTTCTAGAGAATATACTAGAACAGATTGATCCATATATAAAGCCAAGGGTCACACAGCAGAATATGTTTCACAAATCCAGGCAGATGAACTACCTCAAGAAATGATTTCAAAATACTTTCCCTATGCAAATGAATGGATTGAAATTGAGGACACAACCTTGTATGAGTGTGCAAGATAAAAACAAATTTTAAAAAAATGTCCCCAAACAAAGCAACACACTCAGGGAATTAAAATAGAGATAAATGACTCCAGGTGGGAATACACAGTTAAAATGGAGTCGGCATAAGTCTAAACATAGGACAAGCTACTAGAAACTTCTTCAGAGGAAACAGAAATTTACCTTTGGGCAATAAATAAGCAGGAGCAGCTCCCACACTCCCCCGGCTTTGTAAAAATTAAAGAAACAACGCAAAATTCTTGAAGAGTGTATGTGGGAAGGGAGATCTTCCGTACTTGGCTCTTGCCCTTCTATCGAGACCAATACGCTTTCCCAAAGAAAGACTGGCCTTCACTTTGGCTGAGTTCCTGCTCACTGAACCCCATCTTTGTACAGCTGGGCCTGTCTCTTTCTCCTTTTACTTGCCACCTGCCAGACTGTTGACTGATAGCCACCAACCTGGGTCACCTCGCTTGAGGCCTCCAGTCCTGGAAGGACTTAGCCCAGCTACCTGGGAATGCCAATCATGTCTCAGTGCGCCGTGCGTGCGCTGGAATATCACTTCAACAACCTCAAGGGTGGGTGTACTCCCCGCAGACACCCTACTGGCTGGCAAGGAGCCAGGGCATTTCCAGACCTGGGTTCTCCCCCCGCCCCGCTCCCCGGGGAAAGTTACTGCACAGGTCACAACATTGGGCAAACTCAGGAGGAAGCCCTAACGTTCTGTGCACCAGCTGCAACCACTCGCTTCCTGAATAGCGTTCACTTCTTCATAGCGAGAGAAGAAAGGGACCCGGGGCTCATCTTTGAGCTGAAGATGTTCCAGGAGTCTCGGGGAGGTGGCACACTGTATGGAGACAATGCAGGGGGCTTAGGAGAGACCTGCAAAGCGACTAATCGGGAACACAGACGCCCAAAGCCAGTCTGGGATCCCCCTTTCTCCAACAGGTTTCTCGCAAGGAATTCCAACCAATCCCCAAACAGGGGGATGGGACCAGTCTCTGGGACACCCTCCCACATCTCACCGTACAAGGGGAGAGGTACTGGATAAGAGGAGGTGAGGGGAGAAGGGTGCTTGCACCCGAGCCAGGCTGCTGTGTGCGGCAAGGTCACCCCAACTGGTCACCAACACGACCCCAACGTGGGCGCGCCGACTACACAGAGCTCAGGCTGCAACACTTCTCTGGCTCCACACCGTGCACAGCAAGTAGGAACCTAGCTATGACCCTCACTTCCGGCTAGGACACTGCCACTTCTGTCCTGTCTCAGCGTGACCCGGAATAGGAGAAGCATAGTCATGGGTGTGATTGGGAAACACATAAGTGAAAATTCAGTCAGGACAGACTTCATTAAGCACAGATATTCAGGAAAATATGGATGTGGTAGAGGTTAATATGGATGTGGCAGAGACATCAAAAACAGTAGTTCCTGGTGCTTAAATTCCCACCAACGTATCTGAAAGTTTGTTCTTCATAACACTGACCATACAGGAAATAATTCAGATGAGTTGGAAATAATGCAATGTGTAGGTCTTAGTGGGGAAAACCCCCCCCACCAGATTCTTATCCTGAAAAACGGTTAGATTAGTATTACATGTATGATCAAAGTCACATATCCCATACAGCACTGAGCTAAAAGCACCAACCTGTGACATTCAGTATCCACATCGGAAAAGGTGACGCCTGAGTCACTGTGATAGTGGGTCAGGATGTCATTCTCTTACAACCAGAATCTCACAGCTGTGCTCAGGGCCTCATAAAACAATTAAGAATACACTTCTACCATATCGACACAGTTGTATACAAAATAAACTGAATATGTTCTTCAGCTCTTGGATAGTCGAGTACATTTTAACTTCCAGGTGGTGCTTATACATGTCTGAGACTGAGAAAATCAACCACTGCATCACCTGTCTAGTTTTGGACTATTGTCTATAAGGACACTACTTGCTGTGGTAAAGATGAAACATGTTCTATAAAATGTAAAACACAAAAGCCTAAGGAGCTGTTTCTCTGCTCTCTGTGGTTCTATGAGTCAGAATTCACACAACAGCTCTGACTTTATTGTTCTTCTTTTAAATGTATTTTCTTATTCCATATATGTAAAACCTTTAGAGTTTTGTGTATTTGCAAACCGGAGGCAAAAACAAGAGATATATCACTTCAACCATGGAGCTTGGTAAACAAGAGGAAAACTTTTTAGATTGAAAGAGGCTGAGACAATGGGCTCAAATATAAGAACAATTATGAGGACGGTTTAGGGCAAGCCAGTGTTTCTCCCTGTGGTGATATGGTCACTATGATTTGGAACTAACTTAGTGACACCTAACAACCTCTCTTGTACAGGGACTGTATGTACAATAAGTACTGAAATGTTAGAGTGTTTCTTTTTAAAATAAGCAGTAAAGTAATAATCATTCCAGAATCTTGTTGAAAAAAAATATAATCATGGTTTTAATATGTATACCTGCAATATGAATCAATAGTAAAGGACAAAATTGAATAAATATAGATTTGTACAAGAAACCTTTTTATTAATGCATGAGAAACTTTAAAAGAAAATTTTATGACTACAGAGAATATGGGGTAAAATTATTTATAAAATACACTCTACAACAGAATATATTATACTAATATTTTAACAATAAAGGAACATATTTGATGATTACATAACTATTGGTTTAGGTGAGTGAGTAGATCATACATCAGACCAATTTATCTTTACATTTGTGGAAATGGGATGGATTGAGTTAGAGAGCGCCTATCCCTGACTTTGAGTTCATATTTCAACTTGATTAAGTGGGATTATTACCAGGGATACAAGAATGTTTCGATATTAGAAAAAATTAATGTAACCAACCACATAAATAGGACAAATAATAAGAACCATATCATATTAATAGATGCGTAAAAGGCATTTGACAATATCTACTACCTATTCCTGATAAAAACCCTCAATAACATAGAAATAGAAAGGAGAGACCTCAACACATGAAATATATTAAAGGAAACATTCTGTGTAGGACAATTAGTTGACTGTAACTTGGTCAAAATAGACACTTGTTCACATAGAAAGGTTTCATAAAAACCTATGTGAACATAAGAACCCACAGATTGGGGGGAAATAAATCTTAAGCAGTGCTGGGAGAGAGAGAGAGCAAGGGAGGAGAAGAAGACAACAGGATAACTGGCATTTTCAGGGATTCCCCATCTTGATGCTCACCTGATCATACACAGGGAGCAGAGCCTGAAGCACAGGGAGCAGAGCCTGAAATCAGTGTCTGAGTTTTAGAGGCGTCCAGGTGAAAAGCAGGAGAGATGTGGTCAGGTGGAGCAGATGGCAGCAGATGCTGTCAAGTGTGTGTCTCTGTGGCCCTAGCTGCTGGAGTGTCTCTTGGGGAAATTCCCACTTGGGAAGCATGCCTTCCACCCATCACTTTTCTTTCAGTTTGTCTTTGTGCCTGGACTTGTGTGGTGTTGGGATTCAAATGCAAACGCTTTTCAAATGCAAGCTGGGCCACCCAAAGTGCTCAGATTTCAGCAGGGCTTCCAGACTAAGAAGAAACTACTAAGAATGAATCCTTTGCCTTGCCAGGCCCTGAGCCTCACCTCCAGGAACCTCCCTCCACGACACCCTCATTACCTCCAGGCCCCGCCCCTTCCCACAGAGACCACCCCACCCCCTCCCCAGGTGATAGTTTCCTGCTGAACCCATTTCCTCTGAGTGAGAAGGATCCAAGAGTGCGGCCCAAGAGCTTCTGTGGGTGAGTTTCTGTGTTTCTGTGCTGATCCCTGGCGCGGAATCCCCTGCAGGCCTGGAGTCCCAGCTGTGTCCGGGTTCCCGTGGACGTTACACTTCCCGCACCCCATACAACAGTGTTCCAGGTCGCCGCGACCCCCTGGGACATTTCCAGTTAAATCCTTATTGAATTGGTTGCAGGCCTTTGCCTTCGGGCGCGGAAATACTCTGGCCGCTTTTTCTGCTCAGAGTTCCTCCGTCCAGAAAGGCGCGATTGCGTGGTTTTTTTGTTTTTTTTTTGGGGGGGGGGGTTGCCTGGGGCCTGTCCCTTCGTGTCAGGTCGCGGGCATGAGAGCTTGGGGACCCCAGAGTGGCCTTTACTGAAAGGAGAGGCAGCCTTGCAGTCATCAGGCCACCCCACTGATGACCGAGGTCTGTATTAGAGCTTAACTTCTCAGCACCCTGCTTTGCAAAGGGGTACCAGAGCAGTGACAGCCCCAAATCCCCGCACAGATCTGGTCCTTGCATAGATTGCAGAGCCCCACATGGAGTGAGCCTCTATTGAGTGGTTTCTGCCCAGGAACCAAGGTAGTAGGTAATCTGGCCCTCAGGCTTTGCAGGGTGGCTTTGCTTCACCTCTGCAGGCAGCCCATGGAGAAGCAGTTTCTCTTGGAGGTTTGCCTGAGTGTGTGTCCTTGATGGAGGTCACCAAACTGGAGACAGTCCAGGGGACTCCTAGTCAGGAGCCACTTGCTTTTAGCCTTTCCCTGACTGCATTGGTCAGGAGGCCCTGGACCCATTTTGTAAGCCTGCTATCTAAGGATGGAATGTCTGCCATTGAGATGCATGCTTTTGTGAGTTTCCTTTGCCCCGCCCCTCCCCCACACCCTCTTTGGCTCACATCTCAGTTGTGAACCTTGGAAGCCATTTCCACCTCCTGTTGGTGGCTTCCTTCATTCAGATGATGTGTTTGTGCCCTTGTGCTGTCTTTGTCTCATAAGATTTAATAGATGTTCTCTTTAAACTATATTTAAAACGCGGTCTCCTTTTTACTCTACTGCATGTTCTTAACCATTTCTGCCCATCAAAAACTAGCTTGTGCTCTGATTTGGACTACAAAAGGAACTCCAATCTCAAATATAATTTACGGAGAACATTTATTAATTATTAAAAGAGACAAAGAGAATACAAAGACACGGACCCATCACCGGATGGAGATCATAGTGCAGTTCAGGGAAACAGTCAAGTCGGGAATCGAATGAAATAAGATTGCAACAGAGGAAACGGTCACACGTTTCTGATTGGTGGAGCATCAGTACAGCATGTTATAAATGGGACTACAGAAGCAGGGACAGGACTGTAACTGAGCCACCTTCATTGCCAGATAGAGCATTTTACAAGATTGTTCCAAGTCCTTCTGACCCAGGCAGTCAGGGCTCAACTGCTAAGGCATTTTGGGCTCCTGACTATAGGACCCTCTGCATTACCTGGAGATCAGTGAATGGTGTTCACCTTCCCAGTTCCTCTGTCCCTGGGCCAATTTAATCTATTTCCTTGCTTGATGATCAGAAAGAATTCAATGGAGGCTTAATCTACAGCCATCTATCCTATAGCGCTTTACTCACTGGAGTGCTAAGACTTTAATCTCTAATACAGCTCCTGAGATTTGTGTCTGCGGATGCTGGACTTTTCCACTTGGAGTGTGAAGAGCCCCAGGGGGGGATGTTTCCCCTATAAGCCTCATCTCAGAGATTGGTTGCATTGATGGCTCATCTCTCTTTAAACTGCCACTTTCCCCCCTGCCGCCACCCTCTTATGATCCTTCTTGGCTCTTAGAGCTTGCTGGCCCAGATTTAATATCCACTCATATTTTTAATAGGGAGTTTTGGTTTCCTTTTACATCCTTTTGAATTGCAGGACCCAGCAATTATTTTACTTACTTATTTTCAAGTCATTTTATATATTAATGTGGAGAAATAATAGGTCTTCCCCTGTAGTGTTTCAGTTTTGAAAATCCACAGGGCAGTTCTACTCTGTCCTCTGGGGTCACTGTGAGTCAGAATTGATGTAAGTTAGTGGCACATGTGGTCAAGGTCAGCACTTTTTGGTAATTTCAGTTATTTTATTTTCACAGTGACATAGATTGAAATCCATCATTTATCCTACTGGATACAGAAAGCGTTTGAAATATCCTGATGTTTATTAATTAACCAGATGAATTTAGCTTCTATATTTTCCAGCTTATGCTTGAGTTGGTCCCCATCCTCCCCAACCCCCTCTCCCCACATGATTTATTTTGAAATCATTAATAGTGGACATACATCCACATCCTAATGGCTGCATACTGTGACTGAACGACCCTAAGTCTCATTTGCTAACCTGCTGACACTCGCCTCTATATTTCCATTGCTTAAGCTTGCTATTTCTGCATTGGTCCCCGGACCCACCAGATTCAAAATGTTAGTGGGCTGCTGCCCATGCCCATGTTGGATATCAGCAGGAAGTTCCCTAGCTGCTCCACCCCCCTTAGTCAGCGTGTACAGTTGTGATCGGAGGAGAAAAGTATTCCCGACCGTTCGTGGTTTCTTGCTGTATAAACCAGAGTTCAAGTAGTGCGCTTGGGGCCCGATGGATTGAGCGCCAGCTGTTTCCTGGCGGCCAGCTCCAGTGAAGCTTTGCATTTGATCCTTTTCCCTGTGGCCCTGATTAATCTTTTGATTTACTTTTTTTTCATATGTTAGCTCTTCAATTTGTTTGCATTTGCTGTTCAAGAACAGAGTCCTACTAATAGCTCCTCCTTTTAAAATTTGTGTCATGATTATTTCTAATAGAAGGCAACCTCCAGATATATAACTGTTATATATAGTAAGATAGCATGTTATTTTCTCTGTGCCCCACTGCATGGTAATGCTTGAATGTTCTAGCCTTTTATCCACGCGTTCTTGATAAGAGGCTTGTTTTGTCCACTGCGCTACAGTGGATTCTGTGAGTGATGTCACAGCACCTTCCACTCCTCGTTGGGGTTTCTAGGCTATAATCATGCGTTACCAGATGGCCACTTCATGGAGCTGCCAGTCCTTTAACCACTGGAGCAGTGGGGCTTCTTCACGGACTAATTTAGATGGGCCACACTGACATGTTATTCATTGCAGACATGGTGATTCTTAATGGGAATTATATTTGTTTTTGATTTAGTCATAATTTCAATGTAATATCCATGTGTATACATAGACAAGAATATGTGATCATGTTCAATTTCCCCTTTGGTTAGGTGTCATGGAGTTAGTTCCATCTCATGGCTATGTCATGTGTTATAGAGCAGAACTGTTCCATAGTTTTTCTGGAGCATCATGTTTGTGGAAGCAGATCTCCTGTTCTTCCACAGTAATGCGGGCTGTTTACCCCCATCAAGCCTCAGGGGAACAGTCTAGTGCAAGCTGTTTGTGCCACCTAGAAACTTTGTCCCACCCCCCAAAACAAACTCACTGCCACACAGTCAATTCTGACTCATAGTGTTCCTCCATAGGTATCTGATAACAAAATCTATACAGAAGCAACCAGCCTCATTTTCCTTTTGCAGATGTGCTGGTGAGGTTGAACTGCCAGCCTGCAGAGTAGCAAATGATACCAGAATTCATTTTTCCCCCAAAGGAATGAACCAAATCAAGCATCTGCCATCAAACCCACACCAACTCCTGGGGACTCCATGTGAGTCAGAGTGCAGGGATGTTGCCGAGGGGTTTCAGTGACTGGTTTCTCAAGTGCATCACCCAGGCTTTCTTCCCTGGAGACTGAGTAGACACAAACTTCCAGCCTTTCCATGAACACCTATCCATGGTAACCATTATCATGCTCAGGGACATAAAAAACTAAGCAAGACACACATGTGTGTATGTACACACATGCCAGAACCTATGAAACCTGGCAATCTATCAAAGAAGGAAAATTCAAAACTACAAGGAGATTGAGTTTCTAACTATAACATGAAAAACCACACAGTTGAATTTGTAAAATTTGCAGGACCCAGAAAAATAAAGTCATTCTGTAAATTTTCAGCTCTCAAGTTTTTATGTGTATCGTACATATATACGGTAACCTAACTGGTCTCTTTACCATAGATAGAGAATAAAATTAATATCAGCTTTAATAGATCTTTAAGAGAGATGCTATATGTAAATAGCTTAGTATTCTTTCTGAATTATCATGGAAGATGAACAGGGATCCTAAATACTTTAAAGATGTACAATATTTGAGGAATTTAAAAAGATTTATGACATTATTCTATTTAGCATAATTTTGCACTGTTTAGCATAATCTATTAGGAAAAGATATGCAGTAGCTTCCAAATGGAAAAATTCCATTATTTTTATTCCATTTTCCCATGGCCTTTTTCAAAAACCCCTTGTGCATTCATGGCATGAAGGATTGGCTACCAATGAGCTCCTTGTATCTCAATTAAGTAATACTTGTTAAATATCAATCATTTTGCCTACCATTGGGTTCCATATGGTGACCGTATGTGGTTTCAGAGTAAAACTATGCTCCGTAAGATTTTCATTGGCTAACTTCAGAAGTTGTTGATTTCTTCTAAGGTTGCCTTCAGTCTCTAATCATTTGTTTGGTAGCTGAGCACTCTGTTGCTCACACTACTCAGGGACTCCATTTAGGGACCTGCATCTTGAAGTGTGAGTGCTTGCAGGCAGAGCCCTGTGTAGCCTGATGTGTCAGGAATTAGCTTCCCTTACAAATTGGTGGGCCTTTCTGGAGCTGCTTTTCTTTTTCTGTAGGTCTTTCATGAGTTCCTGTAATGATACTTTATTGTATGTGGGACACGTGAACAAAGGAGTCCTTTTGTCCAGTGGGTTAAATATTGGGCTGCTGACTGCAAGGGCAGCTGTGCACACTCACCAGAAATGTGCAGAGAAGATGAGTCTGCCTGCTCCACTAAAGATGTGCAGGCGTGGGAGTCCTACAGGGAGTTCTGCTCTGTGATAGCTCTGCTGTGAGTTGGACCAGATGTGGTGGCAGGGAGTTATGTGCGGACAATGCCAACCCTTGTTCTTGACCCCTTATTAGCTATTTGAGGCTAAATGCAATTTGATTCACATTTTTTGTGGACTCTTGTGAAGTGCAAAAAATAGAATATTTTTTGTTGACAGTTTTGGGAACTGATATATTAGTGGAGGAGAGTTTTTTGGAACATGCTATTTTTTTTAATCATTTACGTTGGGCTCAGACAACTCTTATCACTATCCATACATCCATCCACTGTGTCCGATGTCTCCCTTCACCCACTTTTCTGTTGTTCATCCCCCATTTGTCTTTAGTGATCTTATAGGGAAAGTGAGCACACAATGGTATGAAATTTTGGAACATGCTACTTTTTTATTGATTTCAATCTTTTTGCATTTCTTCATTGAAATCCCAACGACACACCTTTCTGACTTCCTTTATCCTTATAAAAATGTATTTGTTCAACCTGGGCTTTGACTATCCTTAAAACATAGCAAGTACATTTCTTCCTAATACCCTGTGGTCTGGTATTTTCTCCTCTAGGAACAAACTCTTTTGGACTACCCATTAGTTAATCCCATCACATCCTTCAAATCACTGTTTTCAATGAATGCAATTGATTAGACTACTAAGGGCAGATAAGGAAAACCACTTGTAAACAAAAGGGCCCCATAGGCAGGTACACAGAATGATTTCACAATGAAATCAGCTGAGAGAGTACCTGTTTTCACCGCCCCTCTGTATTGAGGACAGATGTTTGCTCTGGGTCCTAACTAGAGTAATTAATTAGAGGCATTTAAAAGGATGCTTTTCTTGTTGTTAGTTACCATCTAGTTTTCTCCAATTTATTACAACACTGTGCACCCATGGTGATGTAGTGTGCTATGCGTTGGGTTGGTACCCACATGTTCAGCCATTCAAAACCGCTCACTGGTCCACAGTAGAAGATGAGGCTTTCTACTCCCTTAAAGAGTTGCAGTTTCAGAAACGCGCAGGCCCTGTTCTACTCTGCTCTGTGGGGATGCTTTGAGTCAGAATTGACTCAATGACAGTAATTTTTTAAAAAAATGTACACCAGAAAGAAAAACATGCCCTGTGACCTCCGTACTCTGACTTCAACATGGTCAGCTTTTATCTCTGAGACTGGAATGGTGACTTTGAGCTCTTCACATATTGGTCATAAACCTGAACGTCCTCATTTGCATTTCTTTTAACTATTGCCTCTTTTGTTTTACTTTCTTGCTGGTGCTTCTTCATGCTCCACTTATTTTCCAGTGTGGGAAGTTCCATGAATGCTTATTGCTAACGAGCTTTTCATTTAGTGGCTGACCATGGAGCTTCCCTCTCCGGCCCCTGAAGACCTGGGTGCTCTTTGACTCCTTAGCCTGTATGTTTGAGAAACGGAAATCGAACTGAGCATTTGCAAATTCATCACAGAACCTTCCCATGTTGTTAGAATTTCCTTATCATGCCAGGGTTCTCTGGCTAGTGTTTCCTAAAGTGATCATTTTATTTCTCCCTACACTAGCTCACGAAATGTAAATATGTATGTGTTAATGCTTAGACTCCACCTCTGTTGCATTTCTCATAAGAGTTATTATCATTTGGCCTTGTGCTTTTGTTCTTGTTTTTTACTGTGGAGTGTTTTCAACTCATAGCCACCTCATGTGTCCAGGGTTGAACTGTTGGTTTTGGAATGGTGTGCCCTCTCAGAACACATTGGTCTGGTTTTGTTCTGATTTGCTCAATGGTTTTTTATTTGCTCAATCAATCTAATAATTTCTTATATGCAAGAGCCAGTTGTACGGCCCTGAGGTAAGCAGTATTGTCTGAGGGTCCTGGCTTTTCCAGGACAATGCGTTCCAGTTATCTGAATTGAATAGATTGTTTTCTTCATCTCCTCTTTGTACTACACAGAAGATCCAGATCATCTCTGTAACTGATGACTGACAGAATAAAAAGCTCTGGGCATATGAACAGAAATGTAATTGCCAGGCATTTAGTTGTACACACATGGACCTGCATGCTGACCTGGTTCAACAAGTTTTCATTTGAGCAATACTGAAATTGTGAGTAATGTTGGTGACTTCAGCTCTATCCCATTGGGAGCAACATCTGCTTAAAAGTGAGTGACAAGAGGACTAAATGAGCCAATGTGGCCAAATCTTTTTGGAAATTGCCTCAGAATCGTGGTTGCTGAATAAATGCAGTGTTTTATCATGAACATGTTGTGTGAAAGAGGCCCTAGTGGTTCACTGGTTTAATCGATGCCGCTGGCCAGACCCTTTGTGGCTCCAGCATTCCAGGCCCATTAAGGGAGGCCAAGGAGGCTGCGTGGGCCCGTGAAGATTTACAGACTTGGAAACACTAGCGAGCAGTTCCACTCCCTGTTTTATGGTCAAAATGAGTTAAAATGTACTTGACCGCAGTCCATTTGGTTTTGGTTCATCATGAAGGAAAGGGAAGGCTTTAAAACCCGGCACCCGATGCACTGCTGTGGATGAGATTTTGAAAGGCTTATTGGGTCGACACTAGGTTACACTGTTGTAGCAGAATTGTGGAGTGACCGTGACAGCTCATGCGACTTTATGCCATAGCTAGTTGGCCATGCTGTGAAATCTTAGCATAAAGTGCAACCTTTTCTATGTTGTTGTTAGGTGGCTTCGTGTCCATTCCAGCCCCTAAAGCCCTCTATGTAACAGCGCGACACACTGCCCTGTCCTGCACCATCCTCACATGTTCCCACGTTGGAGCCATTGCGACAGCCCCTGTGTCGATCCATGTTGGCGAAGGCCTTTCTCTTCTTTGCCTCTCTCTCCCTCACCAAGCACCATGTCCTTCTCCAGGGACTGGTCTCTCCTGAAAAGATGCGGGAACAAAAGTATGACAAGTCATGGAGGCCAGTCCCACAGCTGAGAGAATGCTAGTGGTCATCATGTTCAGCTAGTCGTCCTTCCATGATCTGCAAATGTGAAAAAATCTTTAAAAATCTAAAATGTGAAAAACATCTCAAAGCCTGGTATGTAAGTCCTAGTATCCTAACAGTTTAACATTGAAATGCACTGAAGTTCAGTCAACTTATAAGAAAATTGGAACCTAAGTACATTTTCCCAATCAGCAAAAAGGACATGCTATTATGATACTGAATATATTGTGCTCTTTTGTCAGTATATCCTATGAGCTTAGTGTGTATTGATGTGCGTATCCAGTATTTTTTGAGGGGAGCAGTCCATAATAATTACATGACAGTAGCTTTGTCTCAGTGGGAAAATTTTCAAGATATCTGCATATATTCTTTTTTTTAATCATTATATTACAACTCATCACAATCCATACATCAATTGTGTAAAGCACATTTGCACATTCATTTCCATTATCAATCTCAAAGCATTTGCACTTTACCTAAGCCCCTGGCATCAGCTCCTCATTTTTGCCCCTCCCTCCCCACTACCCCCTCCCTTATGAACCCTTGATAACTTATAAATTATTATTTTGTCATATCTTATACTGTCCAAAATGTCCCTTCACCCACTTTTCTGTTGTCAATCCCCCAGGGAGGAGGTTATATGTAGATCCTTGTAATCAGTTCGCTCTTTCCACCCCACCCTCCCTCCATCCTCCTGGTATCGCCACTCTCACCACTGGACCTGAATGGATCATCCACCTTGGATTCCTTGTTTCCATGTTCCTATCTGTACCAGTGTACAGAGGGTATCTATATTCTGTTGTTACCTTTCACTCTTGCCCGGTTTCCCTTTTCAATAGCTTGTCCTATCTCATTGAAAATACAAAATACACAAGCGTGCAACTGCAGAGTGACTGGAAAGTAGGCGAGTAACATAGACACTCTATAGAAAATTTCATAATTCCCCAAATAATCATCTCTATCACCAGGTAACACGTCAGCTCTTGATCACGTAGAATTCTCCAAGAGGATACCATGACTCCAGGGCTTTGGGTCCCTACTTTGTTAGTTCATACCAGCAGCTCTCCAATGGCTAAGGAGGGGCGACAGGGAGAAGCACAAATTCTGCAGTGTTTCCTAGTTGTCATCTTCCTTTCACCCTGTGCTTCCTGTTCTGATAAATATTCTAATTTCAATCCTCCCTCCAATGGAAGAGAGGATATGAATTTGGAATCGAGGCTTTTATTTTTGATCATTCATCTGATTTATGTGTTCTGACTGTTCTCTATTCTGAAACAGCTAGATAGAAATAAGGCTGCAGTTGGTCACAGACAAACTGTACAGAGATAAACTCATTATGCTAGAAGCATGCAGTCCTTGGGATAACATGTAATTAGTGAGGGAGTGTGTCTAGTGCAGTGGTTCTCAACCTTCCTAATGCTGTAACCCTTTAATACAGTTCCTCATGTGTGCTCACCCCCCAACCAAAAAATTATTTTCATTACTGTAATTTTGCTACTGTTATGAACGGGAGAACCCTTTGAGAGGGTTGTTCAACCCCCAAAGGAGTTGCAACCCACAGGTTCAGAACAGCTGATCTAGTGGGTGAAGTGGGTTAGCTAAACCCTGATGGAAATCCTTAGAGCAAGACCCCTGTGTCTAATGCCCATGTGAAGTCTCTGTTTCCCCAGGACTGTCTTCTTCATCCTTTCACATAGTGGAATGCATGGTACCTTGCCAAGCCAGAATATACGGGATGTTTTAGGACACTGTGGCTGTTGAGGAGGTGGCTCTGAATTTCTCCGAGGAAGAATGGGCATTGCTGGACCTTTCTGAGAGGAAACTATAGAGACACGGGATGATGGAAACTTTTAGAAACCTGGCCTCAGTAGGTATGAATATTTTCATTAAAAACGGAAAGATGTGTGCGTGCGTGTGTATATGTATATTTGTGTATGTTTCATACTCAGTGATGCTATTGCAGTATGTGAGCTGAGTAATGGGAATACTTTGTTATATAAACAAGTGTAGTACTTTCCTCTCAGGAGCATGATGTCATGTTTCCCCATGAATATAAGGCTCTTAGTGTTATACTGATTTCTTATATCAAGTGTGACTATGAGTCTACTAAGTTTCCTTACGTGTTATAAATGTGAGTGTTGACCTTTGGTGCAGAGAGGCTATGTGTGCATTGTGCCTTGTAAGAGCTCTGTGTTTTTTCAAGGTTAACATGATAGCTTTATCTATTTATTATCTATTTATCCATTGTGTGTCAAGCACAGTTGTACATGTGTTACCTTATCATCCTCAAAACATTTGCTTTCTACTTGAGCCCTTGGTATCAGCTCCTCAATTTCCCCCCTCCCTGCTCACTGCCTCTCCATCATGAACCCTTGATAATTTATAAATTATTATTTTTTCATCCTTACACTGTCCGATGTCTCCCTTCACCCACTTTTCTGTTGTCCATCCCCCAGGGAGGGGGTTTTATGTAGATCCTTGTAATGGGTCCCCCCTTTCTGCCCCACCTTCCTTTCACCCTCATGATAGCACCACTCTCACCACTGGTCCTGAAGGCATCTTCTGTCCCAGATTCCCTATGTTTCAGGTTCCTATCTGTACCAGTGTGCATCCTCTGGTCTAGCTGGATTTGTAAGAGAATTAGGTTCATGATAGTGGAGGGGAGGAGGAGCATTTAGGAAGTAGAGGAAAGTTGTATTTTCATTGTTTCTACACTGTACCCTGACTGGCTCGTCTCTTCCCTATGATCCTTCTGTAAGGGGCTGTCCAGTTGCTGACAGACGGGCTTTGGATCCCCAATCTTCACTCCCCTTCATTCACAATATGCCCGATACTGATCCCATCGACACCTTGTAATCAATCCATAGGTTGTGTGCTTTTTCCATGTGGGCTTTCTTGCTTCTAAGCTAGATGGCCACTTGTTTACCTTCAACCCTTTAAGATCCCATATGCTATATCTTTTGGTAGCTGGGCTCCATCAGTTTTCTTCACATTTTCTTTGCACACAGTTGTCTTCAGCTATCATCTTAGGAAGGTGAGCATCGTGGAATGCCAGGTAATAGAACAAAGTGTTCTTGCATTGAGGGAGCACTTGCATGGAGGCCCAATGTCCATCTGATACCGTAATACTAAACCTATTAATATATGCACCTAGATCTATTTCCCCACCCTAATATAAATATATTTACATATGCACATGCTTGTATTTAGACTTCTGTAAATGCTCTTTGTCTCCTAGTTCTTTCCTCTATTTCCTTTTACTTTCCTCTTGTCCCACTATCATGCTCTGTCTGTAGTTCAGTAATTTCAGGGTTTCAGTAATTCTTCTCAGTTACATTGCCTTGATCAATCCCTACCAGGCATCTTACACCCTCCTTGCCACTTATTTTGTGTCAGGGGAAAGGCCAGACCCTAACACATCACAGCGGGTCGGTTGGTGCAATTGTACAGTGATAATAAATAAAGATTATAGTAAAGTCATAGGGAGCATGAGAGATAGAAGAGGGATTGAAATAATGGAGTCAGACACATTTCATAGTTGCATGTTCACCTCAGCCTCACTTGGTGGTCCACATGGGGAGAGAAATATTTATTGCTAACCAAGGCTTTTATATCATCTGGGGATGTGCAGGCCCCCTAATTACAGGTGAAGAAATCCATCACAGGAAAGTGTTGTGCTATAGGTAATATAGTAATGGGAGTGGGATGCTGTAGGGGTTCATATGCTGTTGGAAGAGGAGGGAGTAAGGGTGTGCATGTGACAAGATGGGCGGACCCGAGATTCAGCATGGCAGCCTAACTTTGGATGTCACTGAGCAGGTTTGACCTGTTCTCTGGTTCACTGTAGAAATCATTATCAGTAAGGTGTACTGTAAACCCACCTTGCAGGGTCTAAATTGAAGCCTTTAGGGGGAAGTATCCCATTGTCCTTAACAGCAGGGATGGGCCCTATATGTGGTGGGACTAGACAGTCCTCTGACAGCTGATTGCCTTCAGGGAGGTAACTTGACAATTATTTACCATTAATTGTGAGCAGTGTCCTAAGTCTAACATATATTTGGGGGAGATGACTTGGAGAAATCTTTCTGTTTCCCACTATTTTGGATCACTTATTGATTGTTCCCTTTTCCCTGGGTTGGTTAACACCACTTTCTTTCCCCCACCTCCCCTTCTCCCATGTCATGCTCCCCGCCCCAACCATGGGTCCTGTTGCTTTCTCCTCCAGATTGTTTATCTGGCCTATATTATCTAGTTAGAAGTGCAGATATAATATGCACACACACACACACACACACACACATACACACACACAAGCACACATACACACAAAAGAGCAAAACAAAATGACAAAAGAAAACAAAACAACAGCAACAAGAAAAAAAGGGAAAAAAGAGAAAAGCCTGTAAAAAGTTAGAGGTCTCTATGTTGACCTTTAGGAGTGCTTTTCTGTGGAGTCTGATGGGGTGCCACGCTTTGGCCCCCGAGTCTAATTTTGGTACTCTTGGGACTTCCTTGCTCTACTTCCCTTGCTGTTCTGTTGCACAACACCCTTAGTGTTTTGCCTGGGTGTGGTGGGGTCAGATCGGATGCAATTCCCAAACTGTCTCCAGTGTTGTCCCCTATAGGGCTATAGGTCAGTGAGGGATGTCATGACTCATAGTCGGGGCAGCCATAGTGCTTCTTTTTGCATGGGCTGCTCAGAGCAGGCATATTGTCCTCAAAGCTTGGTGGGCCAGGATGTGTGCTCCACTCTCTCTTCCTCCCCCTTCATTTTCTCCCGTGTGCTCTGATCAGACATGTCCCTTTCCCTGAGCTGTAGCTTCAGTGTTGTCCTCTGAAGTAAATTCTTCTGGGGGAAGGGGCAGCTGTCCTCTTAGTTGGGATTGGGGCTGGCCCCTCTGATATTTTTGTTATAAATAGATTTTCTTCCACCAAAATTCCACAGACCTAGAGGAGCATAGGACTGGCTCAGTGTCAGGGAATTGTTGATTATCTTTTCACACTTTCCTTGTGATGTGTTTTTCTCCAAGAGCAGCATGTCAGGTACACCTTTTCGCCCTCATATGACACTAATGTGATGGGGATCTGCCTTAGGCTGGGTTCTCTAGAAAAATAAAACTATAGACACTGACATATGCATAAGAGAGAGCTTTTCATCAAGAGAACATCCCAGCCCAGTCCAACTGAAGCCCATGGGTCCAATGCTACCTAGAGCATCCATGGCTCAGTGTGTTCAAGTCCCCAAACTTCAGTTTTTGGGTGAGCATCAATCCTATCTGTTGTCCAGCTTGATATATGTGTGTGTATCACATACATATATGTGTGTGTATCACATACATATATGTGTGTCTATATAGTCACTCTAATATTATATGTGCACACGAATGCCTTGGTTTAGTTTATTAATTCATCAGTATATGAGGACCTTCAACACTACAGAAAACTACAGGACTCTAAATTCATGCTTTCATCACAGAATGGGTGGAAACAAATTCCCTGTTTCAGGGTTTTAATCTGAATACATTTGTACTTCCTTTTCTGTAAGATAAATGCTATAATTTTGATCATGCTGTATTTCTTTTTTTATTAAATCACTTTATTGGGTCTTGTAGAACTCTTATCATAATCCACACCTCCATCCATTGTGTCAAGCACATTAGTACATTTGTTGGCATACTCATTCTCAAAGCATTTTCTTTCTACTTGAGCCCTTGCTGTCAGCTTCTCATTTTTATTCCCCCCTCCTCATGAACCCTTGATAATTTGTAAAGTATTATTTGTTCATCTCTTACACTGCCCTATGTCTTCCTTCACCCACTTTTCTGTTGTCTATCCCCCTGGGGAGGGAGTTATACGTAGATCATTGTGATAGGTTCCCTCTTTCTCCCCCCACCTTCCCCTTCCACTTCTGATTAACAATTAATAGTTAGGGAGTTAAGTACCAAGAGTTATTTCAGCGTGTTTAAATGTAGCCTACAATGTTTTAGCATTTATTAGCTATTCATGGCATATCGTGAATATTTTATGGATGTGATAATTAAATTATGATTAAAGGAATTTTTATGTCTTTTTGGAAGCCTCTTCCTTAAAAAAAAGTGAACCTGGTAGCTCTAGTTAGAACATACAGTCAATTTTTAATATCACTGGTAAAAGTGGACATTTATGGTTGTCCTTTTTCTGACGTGGGGTGATGTTTTTTCAAGTATGACTTTTTCTTTTTAGGAATGTATATTAGCATATTAACATTTTGAACTATATTTGTTTTATGTTAGATTTGTAGAGTTATTTTTCCTTAGCATGAAAAGTCTTTGACTTTGTTTAGTAAGTTTTGTGTCTATTTAGATTATTAATTCTTTTTTACATTAATTGGTATATATTACAGTGCTCATTTTCTTATATTAAATCAACTCTAGGATAGATTCTACTTAATTATCATGTGTAATTATTTTCATGTGTTTTCTGACTCTATTCCCAATGTTTTCAAGAACTTTTTCATGTAGATCCATTATCAATATTGCTCTACAGTTTTCTTGAAGTATCATTATCTGACCTTGTTTACAGGTTATTACTGGTCTCATAGAAAATATTAATAAGGTTACTCTGACAATTATTGTTATGTTTCACCCAATAACGTGAACTTAGACAAAAAGAATAAAGCGTCTATTCATATTGCGTGAATACTCTCCTGTCTAGCTGCCAGAATCTTCAACTTTAATCTGTCTTACAGTTAGCCTTGAAGTTTCTCATGGAATTGAATTGTGATTCAGTTGATTGTAAACTTTCTGAACATCCTGAAACCCACTCGACTCTCATAGATCACTTGCTCTGGCTGGATCCTCTAGAGTGATAAATGATTT
The DNA here is from genome assembly GCF_050624435.1 of Tenrec ecaudatus. NCBI lineage: Eukaryota > Metazoa > Chordata > Mammalia > Afrosoricida > Tenrecidae > Tenrec > Tenrec ecaudatus. The sequence continues at coordinate 52,236 of NW_027458572.1, read as the reverse complement.
ACACCCCTCTTGACGGGACAAATCGTCACTCACACCTGAGACTATGGATGGGACATCCTTGAACCCAAGCCAATAAGCCCACTACTACAGTGTGTGTTGTTTGCCATCAGTCAGCATTACCTAGAAAGCTTGGAATCCAGAATTTAGGTCAAGATGACAAAATGGTTTGATCAGTCATCTCTTTTCTGGATACATCTTGCATTTTTAAGCATCTTCCCTCACCTTGGCTCTTACCATGACCCCTTGCCATTCCATGACTGTAAGCTGCAGTCTTTCCCAAAGGCTTTAAAATCGGACATCTGTAAACACAAGAGCTTAAGAGAGTAGCAAATAAGGATTCCCCTGGCTTGTTTTCTTGTTTAGAATATCTCTATCTTGGCCAAGGTACCTCTAGGATGTGCTATTGGTGTCGCTCTGTCTCTTGTTGTCCACCTGTACAAAAACTTTCTCTAGTTACTACACTATTGTGCATAAATGGGCTACCCAACCATAGGGATTTCTTCACACAATAGATATTGTAAAGAATACCCAGGATGCAAGGGGATTGGAGTAGGTTTTACTTAATGAGAAGCTCAGCCTGAGTTGGAGTGGCAGATATGAGCGTGATTCAGCTTGATCACTTTCACCAGATATGTCAAGGGTTTTGGTCTGAGGTTCCGTTATGGGCTTTTAAAGAACATTCTTCATAAAATATTCCGTTCTTCAGTTAGATTGCTGGTGAAAAGAAGATATTTACCTTCAATGGAGCTTGAGAAATTTGAGGCCTTAAGTACTTCCACTTTGTGGATCCAAAGTTGATCATGATATTTGGGAAATTAGTAAAATTGCTCTGCAAAGATAGAGTGGACCCTTGTTTAATGCAAACCCTCAGCTTTGAGCAGGATTTTGATCCCAGGTGGTGGGGGTGGTCACTATTTAGCGCAAGAAGTACAGGCCAAGAAAGTGATATGCCTTTTTCAACATTGCCTCCTCTTCTGTTTCAGAACAAAGATTTGCCACAGAGAAATACAGTCCAGTCTAGGGAGCTAGAAATCTGGTACTAGTGTCTTGCACATTGAAGCATGACAAGGAAGGACTTCAACTTCTGACTGGGTCGTGAACCAAATCCATTCACCTGACTCCAAGCAGGGTGAGCATCCCTGGGGTTCCTGGGGTCAGCACTGGGCAGAGGAGTTTGAGGGGAAGCAGGAGGGATCTGAGCTTTCTGGGGTCTGAACCCAGGAAACACCAGTGTACAAGAACCCAGGCTGCCCCATTGGTCGGGGTCCGAGCAATTTGCGCATCTCCCGGAATGATAGAATTTGCTGATAATGTAACCATGTATAATTGTATTAGAACTTAAATTGTGAGCACTCCAATTTGCAAAAGGCGGGTGGCATAGTGGTTACAGATTGGACTGCTAACTGCAAGGTCAGCAGTTCAGAATTACAAGTCACCCCTGAGGAGAAAAACAAGGTTTCCAATCTTGGTAAGAGTTATAGTCTCCGAAATCCACAAGGGGCCATTCCACCTCCCTTTAAAGGGTCACTGTAACCAGAATCCACTCTGTGGCACTGAGTTGGGTTTAAGGTTTGCATTGCTGATGACAGTGACAACTCTGTCCATTTGCTGCCTCCCCAGTTTGATTAAGCCTCCATTGAATTCCTTTTGATAATTAGCCAAGAATGTAGATCATCTTACCCTTGCGGAAAATGCCTTACAAAATAGATTGCCTGCACTCCTCTCCATCCATCCCCCTCCAAGGGCCTGCCTAGATGTATCCTTGATGGAGCTCACCTAAGCGAGGACAGCACAGGGGCCATTGTTATGAGTCTGGCCTTGATTGCCTCAGTTTGAAGGCCCTGGACCAATCTTTTAAGTCTTTCTATCTAATAATGTGCATGTCCCAATTATGGTCCCATTCCTGCTGCTGCAGTCCCACCTGTATCTGATGTATTGCTTTGCCACCAATCATGATCTGTGACATGGCCTTTTGTTCTGTGTCCTATTTATCTAGGGTCTCGACTCTGAATCCTCAGTTGCATTTGAACTGCTAATGGCCTCCCTTATCCATATGATGTGTGTGCGTATCTTTTGTTGTCTCTTAAAGTTCAATAAATGCTCTCCTCAAATTATGTTTGACAAAGAAGTCACTTTTCCACCCTAACACACAATTTAGCATCATCAGTGCCTCAAGGTACAGTTCTCTGGGACAGCATCTTGACAGCCGTACCTGCAGGTGAGGTCAGGCCCTGCAACCCCCTGGCTTCTGTCCTAAATGTACAAAAATTACAAAGTTCTCTTAGTTCTGCGGATAAATTCTCTCTCTGCACCTTAGCCTTATACCAGACACACTTAGCTCTATGTGGGTTGGCAAATCTAGTTCCCCAGATAAGAACTCAAATGTACCCCTATTTCACCTCTAACCTCCTGCCCAAAGGCACTTAGCTCTCTTGTTCTGTGGTCTGGGAATGCCACTGCTCTGTCTCAGGCTCTTGGTTCTGCTGCCACCATGTCTCTGTTGCTGCTTCTTCCCTTCATGTCCACTCTTGTGTCACAGCTGCCTGTCTGCTGGATTGAAGAATTTCTGTGAAAGAATCTGGGATCTAAAGGCCCCTACTCCTGGTTCTTTTTTTTTTTTAAAGTCATTTTATTAGGGACTCATACAACTCCTAATACAATCCATACATATATCAATTGTGTAAAGCACATTTTTACATTTGTTGCCCTCATCATTCTCAAAACATTTGCTCTCCACCCAAGCCCCTGGCTTCAGGTCCTCAATTTTTCTTCTCCCTCCTCACTCCCTCCTCCCTCATGAACCCTTGATAATTTATAAATTGTTATTTTGTCATATATTTCTGTGTCCCATTTTTCTGTTGTATGTCCCCCAGGGAGGAGGTCACATGTAGATTCTTGAAATAGGTTCCACTTTTCCAACCCAACCTCACTGTGCCCTTCAAATATCACCACTCACACCACCAGTCCTGAGGGGATTATCTGCCATGGCTTCCCTGCATTTTCAGTTCCCATCTGCACCAGTGTACATCCCCTGGTCTAGTCAGACCTGCAAGTCAGGATTCAGACCATGACAGTTGGAGGGGGGGAGGAAGCACCCAGAAACTTGATCAAAGTTGTAATTTTCATCGTTGCTACATCACACCCTGACTGTTTCATCGCCTCCCCAAGACCCTTCTGTAAGGGAATGTCCAGTGGCCTACAAATGGGCTTTGGGTCTCCACTCCACACTCCCCCGCTGATTCACTATGGTAAGATTTTTTGTTCTGATGATGCCTGATACCTGATCCCTTGATACCTTGTGATTGCACAGGCTGGTATGCTTCTTCCATGTGGGCTTTGTTGCTTCTGAGCTAGATGGCCGCTTTTTTACCTTCAAGCCATTAAGATCCCAGATGCTATATCTTTTGATAGCTGAGCACCATCAACTTTCTTCACCACATTTGCTTATGCACAAATCTGTCTTCAGTGATCATATTATCGAGATGAGCGTGCAATGTAATGACTCTTCTCCATCTATCTTGATTGATAATTTGGCTTGGTAGCGTATTCTTGGGTTTGCATTGTTTTCCTTCAATTTTTTGAAAATGTTACTCCACTCTCTCTTCTTCATAGTTTCTGCTGATAGGTCTGATCATATTCTTATTTGGGAACCTTTATATATGATTGCTTGTTTTCCCCTAGCTGCTCTCATGATTTTCTCCTTTTCCTCAAAGTTGGATAATTTAACTATTATGTGCCTTGATGACTTCTTCTTGGGATCCAGTCTTGCTGGGATTCTTTCAGCTTCCTGAATGGTTGCCTTGTTTTAATTCACTAAGCTGGGGAAGCTTTCCTCCAAGAATTCTCTCACTACTGTTGCAGATGACTTCTTTGTTTTGTCTTCCTCCAGTAAGCCAATAATTCTAATGATGTACCGCTTCATAGCATCAGACTTAGTTCTTAAGTTTTCTTCAGCTTCTCTGATGATCTTATTAGATTTTTGTTCTCGTTTGTTGAAGTCTGCTTGGCTGTCCTCCAAGTCACTGATGCGGGCCTCTGATTCTTCCAGTTGCTTGTCGAGGTCCATGAGTGTGCTACTGGTTTTTGTTATCTCCTCCCTAAGCTCCTGTATTTCTCTTTGATTTATGGTTTTTACCTTTTCTATCATTTCATCATTTTTCTGTATTGTTTCCCTCATATCCCCTGACTCCAAGTAACATTCTGAAAATTTCTTTCTGTGGCAGCTCAATGTCTGCTTCCTCTATGCATGCATTATGTTCAGGACATCTTCTGGCTTTGCCTTTTGTTCCTCTCCTTTTTTTGTTGAGGTTTTTGGGGCTGATGGCTGCTTGTGTTGTGTTGTTTTAGATGAGCCAGGTGCCATTTTCCAGGGAGTCGAAGAGCACTGGCTCTCTCTGGGAGACTTTGAACTGCCTATAGCTTATTTCACTATGGAATTAACCTACCACTTTGTCCTCCTGTGGCTTCCCTCTCGGGGGAGTGACCCAGAAGGGTTGCCTGCTTTGGTGTTGCAGAGGTTGGGCAGAGGCTCCTGCAGTAACTTTTGTTGAGGAGTGTTGGCCGAGCTGCCTTATGCCCCACAGGCACAAAGGCTGGAAGGAGTTCCCCAGTCAGAAGTTGAGCAGAGTATCCCCTGTTGGGGGCCAGCAGGGATTTTTCCAGCCTGCTAACTACACAGGGTGGAGCTCACCTAGCTGCGTGTGGCTCAGGTGTAAATGCCCTAAGCTAAGGGAGTGGTCTGGAGGTTAGCAGTAGAGTGTGAGAGACCAAGAAAGAGGAAAAGAGGAGAAAAAAAAGTTAAAAAGCAAGCCAAATGTGCCCATGAGGGGCGGGGGAGGGGGAATATAGTGAAGAGATGGATAGAAAGCAACAATGTAGCTGAGCCCTTATCCAGGCCAGAGGAGCTGCAAGGGTTTAATCCTTGTTCGGAGGTGGTAGCAGCAAGCTGTGGCTGTGTTGAGAAAAGGCTGCTGCACAGCCCTCCAAGACTGATAGGGTGACAGAGAGGAGATGCAAAGGTCTAGTGCCTGCCCCAAGGCAGGTGGTGGCAAACTGTGGCTGTGTTGAGACCAAGCAGCCCTACAGGCTCCAAATGGTCCTGGCTCTGGCAGAGACAGTGGCGGGGCAAAGGTCAAGCCCCAGCCGGCCTCCACTGAAGTAAACCAAAAGCCCCCAGCCCCTCAAAACCCCATGGGTCTGTGCCTACTTGTCTTTATGATGCTCCTCCTGCATTCCAGCAGTGTTCAGTTATCTCTAAGTAACTCTCCTAGCTTGAATTCTGTGGAGTTCCTCTGGTGTTTGTTACTCCTTCGCCATCTTGCCGCAAGTCCCCCTGGTTCTTCTTTTTTGTTGGTAGTGAGATCCCAATTTCTGTCTCTGAAATAACTCAATTAGTTGTAACATGAATTCCAAAGTAACTAATCTGTAGGTTAGGTTTCAGACAGTTTATTTACATAACCACAAGGCACAACGGTACCAATGTATTGTTGGCCAAGCTGCCCGATTGTCTTATATGACAGCCCCAGTGGGTTTCCAAGACTGTAACTTTATAACGGAGTAAAAAGCCATGTCACTCATGCTTTCGAGGAGAAATTGGTGGTTTCCAATTGCTGACCTTGCAATTAGCAGCCTGACAGTAACCACTATGAGGGACAACTTTTCCTCGTTCACATTGGCAGGCGACAAACCCAGGTAAATAATTTGGAGAAAGTTAAGGGGGCATAGCTAGACTGTGTACTTGTATAGACCACCTGTCTGACTCAGTGATTCTCAACCTTCCTAATGCTGCGACCCTTTAATGCAGTTCCTCATGTTGTGGTGAAGCTCCAACCATAAAACTACTTTTGTTGCTACTTCATGACAGTAAGTTTACTACTGTTATGAATCAGGCAACCCCTGTGAAAGGGTCCTTCAACCCCCAAAAGGGTCTCAACCCATAGGTGGAGAACCACTGATCTAACTGCATTAGGTACTACAAATAATGGTATATTAAAAACATTATCTATATTGGGATTCAAAAGTGCACTCATTATTGGGGGATATATACTTCTTCATTTACATTTATATGTAATTTATATATGTATAGATATAAATTTCAATCTAATAAATGTTTATTATGGAGCCTTGTTTTTGACATGTGTTAAGTGTTGGACTTCTATCCTCAAGGTCAGAGGTATACACCCATTAGCATCCTGTCATGGCTTTAGAATCTTGGAAGCTCTGTACAGCAGTTCTCCTGTGTCCTATCTGCAGCTTATATGTCTAACTCTACTTGATGGTGAGTTTAAAAGTGTTTCTAAAGTTATTTTACAATTTATAGTTCTCCTATAAAATAATCTTTAGTTTATAATAGCTCTTTATATATCCCATGTAAAATGTTTCCAGATGCTTTAATTAACATAATCATCTTAAAGGTTCATTGATTTGTCATTCTCTTTGAGAGTCACACAGTAAGGAATTGGTAGTTTGTATGCTGTGGGGTAGGGATCCAACTCTTTGTTTATTTTTTTATATTTATATTTGATTGCCCAATCTCTATTTGTTATAAAATAATCTTTTATTCACATGTGTGAACATTATGAGTTTTAGATTTTATTGCTCATGGTATAAGCATGTTTCCCATTACTCAATAAGGGCACCGTTAACAGTATTGGGGACTTTGGGTGTTTAGAAGAAGGAAAGAACAGTAACAGCACCTGGACCTATTGGTTATGTGTTACACTGTATTCTCCCATCAGCCTGCCGATGGTGCATCACCAGCAGCTTAGAGGAAGGAGGAAGAGTGCCTTGTATTATTACTTTTGGGATTTCCTCACGAGAGATTGAAATTTGTGAGCATCATTAGAGCTGATCCAGATAAGACAGAGCATCCCATTTGCCTGTAGTGTCCTAAGGACTAAAGAAAATGGCCAAGGCTCAGGTGCTTCTGATGTGTTTTATCCTTTTCTGTATTTTCTACTGGAATTGTAGGAGCCTGTATAATACTGATTCAGTTCATTGGAAAAGCAGAAATTTGAAATAGTAGAACTTAGAGCTAAACTTTTACTCTGATTTCAACATTTGGCTGGAGAAGATTAGGAATATATTGATCATAGGATTAACAATAAACTATTGACATTGAACATAATATAGCACTGAGGATTCTTTGGATAACATTATCTTCCAGCTCATAATTTATTATTCTATGGCCAGCATATCTTTCAAATTATATGCTATACATGGTTTTTAAGGAGAAATAAAATCACTTCTTTAGGAGAGTTCAGTAGTCCATGGGATTTTTGTTTGAGTAACTTTCTTTAATGCTTATTTCTGAAGGTGATATGTTAAATACTCTCCCACACAGCAGCATTCTCATCAATGCATCTAAAATGGGTCTTGTTGCATTAGTGGTTTAAAAATGAGACAGCATCTCACCTCCTCTAACTAGAGATGCAGGAGAGAGAATTAACTGTCAACATCAGCTCTGATTCATATGAGGCAGAGCTTAGACAGACCTGTACCCTCCAATGGTTTTCCAGTCTGACACCAGTATCTTTGCCACACTCCTCTCCTACTCAGCTTATTCTTTTTTTTTTTTTTTTTTTGCAGTGGCCATGGACTAATTACAGTCCAGAGTCACAGGTACAAGTTTTACTCAGTAACAGAGTATAATTTGGTATCAGAATTAGTAGGCTACACATTGACTTTCATATTAAAGAACCATGTAGGCACATTTGCTCTTCTTCAGGGAAGGCCTGTTTTCCCTGTCCCCTATCAGACATTTTTCCTTCTAAAGATAGGCTCATTTCTTAGTTCCATCTTTATATGGTCCTCTCAACTACTTTTGGATATCCTCTTCTTGATCTTGCCTGCCTGTCCCACTTTCTTGGCTGAAAAGCCCTTTCTGGACCTGACACCATTGGCTCTGTCACTCTGTCCCTTCTGCCCTGGTCATTGTCTCCATTGGTGCAGCTCTTGACCCATGAATAGTACAGTTCATTTTGCAGGAGCAGCAGTAGACCCATCCCTATGTGGTAGAGGTTCAAGATGGTCCATGATTTGCTCAGCAACATCTCACAAAACTCAAAAGTCATCAAGTAAATAAATCGCTCTTCAAGATGTGGAAGCTGGTGAGTTCCAGATCTATATAAAGGTCAGGAATCAGTCTGTAGGTTTTTCCTCATTGATTTGTTTATAAACGCTGATGAACCAGATCATCAGGTCAGACCACAGTCCACTGCCTCACAAAGAGAAGTTGTTGAATCTCGTCAGCTAATAGGTTGCAGGGGCTGAGGAACCCAAATTGGAAGGTCAGACAGCAAGCTAATGGCTCATAGAGTGGAGGAAGCTCTCAAGTCAGGTCACACAGGCAGCTCATAGTTGCCATTCAAGGAAATGCCACATTAATTTTTTGGAAGCTGCAAATCCCTAATCCATGGGTTCATTCTGAACTGTGTGGCTGCAGGGGCTAATAAACCCAAATCAACAGCTCAGATGACAGGATAATGCCTCACTGTCTCCTCTCAAACCATGCCTGCAGGCAGTTCTCTCTCTCCCTCTTAATATGTTGGCTTCTTGGGCCAACCCAGCATCTTCCCTGCCTAGGCAAGATTAGGAAGGCTCCAGAGATCCACCCAGCAGAATTAGGCTGGGGGCGCCTTGGAGAGCATGTGGTGAAAGATGGCAAGTTCAAGAGGACCTTGCAATTAAAGTTAAGATAATTCACTCCAAAGGTGGCTGAGGAGAATTTGTCCTAAGGTTGTCAAGAGGAGCTTGTCCTAAGGTGGCCTTTAAGAGCTTAGAAAGTTGTTCTGCACTCAGTAAGGGAGATAATGTCTATGAACATTCTGATCTTGGTTCTGACTTATAGCTTCTTGTTCCTGATCCCGAGTTGTACCTTGTTCATTAATAGACCACTTTGATCTATTGAGTGTTGTGTGACCACAGCAACAGATTATCAAACCCAGAAGTGAGACAGAGTGGTGTGGAAGGATTGACTTGTTTTAGAGTTGACAAAAAGTGTTGGAGAGTTGAGGTATGTTTGACCTCCCCCATCTGCACTGTTCCCAGTACTTATTGCCACTGAAGGTACCGAGCCTCTAATAATGGTGATGCTGGTAGAAACCCTAATGCCATTTAATAACAAATAGGTCTTTATATACCTTGTGTGATTATAAAGCTGAGCTATTTCTAGAACATTCAGATAATGTCACTGGAACTCAAAATTCTAATGTTAAGAGTGGGTGCATTATTTTCAGGCACTGGGGTCCCCAACACTCCAAAAGTGATCCTCAGGAGTGACATTGCAATTGTGAAAATATTAAAAGACAGAGAGCAGACAGCTGGACACAGGGGCTCTCTTCCCATGTCAGGCCTGAGAGAGTGAATATATTTTCCAGTGGGTATATATAATGGAGCTTACAGGTCTTTCCATAAGGCGTTCGTGTCATGCAGTTAGCATGTACATAGTTAATGGGTCATATCATAAGCGGGTAAAATTCTAAACAAGCAAGATGCTGAGTTACCATCTTGACCTAGTGTTAGTTGACTTCAAACCGGCCCTGTGCCCTCCCCAGGTGTTTGCTACATTTATGTTGGGCTGGCTCTAGAACCTGATTGCTCAGATATACAGATAACCTTCAGGCATAGTGAAGTAGCCAGGTACAGAAATGATTCCTCTACTATGGGAGCTCCTTTAAGCCTGCTCCTTAATGTGGAGCTAGCTATTGTGGGGGCACAGTATTTGACCTGGAGAATGTATTTGAAAACATTTATTTCTCAGAACACTGGAGATCTTTCTAAAATTAGGGCTAGTTTTCTCGGCTGATGGTCGTGAATGTAGAAATAAGGTAAAATATTTTGTACCAAGTCCTCAGTTAATGACGCATTATGGAATGAACTACCACAATAGTTTTTATTATTGTTTTCCTTTTTTTACTGTAAGATATATTTTTTTTAAATCTTCAAATGGAAAATACTTCATTAAGTAGACCCCTCTTACTACAGGAACCACTGACATTCAACGATGTGGCTGTAAAGTTCACCCGGAAGGAATTGTAGCTCCTGAACTCTGCTCAGAAAACCCTATATCAGGATGTGATGTTGGAGAACTATCACAACCTGGTTTCCATTGGTGAGGAGAATTCTCAAGTCATTGACCTCGTCACTGGCTTTTCCTGTCTTATATGTTAAAAACTTTGCGGTGTTTGTGGTATTCTCAAAGAGGTAGATTCTCATTGCATTTTCTCATCCTAGGTTAGTGGGTTAGGTCTTCTACCCTTGAAAGAATGCTATTTACTTTGTTCCTTTGAACATTATTTTTCTAGAAATACAAAACTGCAGTCTTTACAAACTTTACGTTAATTTTGGTGTGTCCAAGATTCTGTAATTTCCCTTAAACAGGTTATCTAATTGTCACCCCAGAAGCTTTCTCTCAATTGGAACAAGAGAACTGTGTTTGGTATTAGAAGCAAGCTATAGTGGAATTTTCTCAGATGCATGGTCAAAACACCTTAAGGGGAATTGGCTGGGGTAGTTGATTGAACAGGGAGAAGGCCTCATATCTATGAAAGGTGTCAGAAAATGCATAAAAGTGTGTGCTACTTTGTATGTGAGAGTTCACTTGTCCAAGATGTTGAGGGAAGTACACCTGTAGCTCTTATGAGATTAGATTTCCATTTTCTTGTTTTACACTAAGTGTGTTTGCTTCCATAATTTTCTTTAACATTCTGAAATTTTCCCTTCTTTTATGTTTCCACTTTACTATGAAAATCTGTCTTGCACGCTTCTCTCCAAACAGAGAACTCTGAATTAGTAACTGTCCTCTGAATACAGCACATTCCTCCCCTACTGAGTAAGAATGGATATCCATTTGCAGTATGCAGCACCATCTTGCATCTTGAGCTCCCACCATAAACGGGTCTCCTTTGTGCTTCCTTAGCTTCCCCCCTTGAAGTTTCTCTAAAGATTTGGTGTCCATATTCTCATTTGGTGTCCTGTTCCTTTAAAGTTTTCTTCATGCAGGTGATGTCAGTTCTTTCTGTTTTCTTAGAGAGATGGTCAATTTGCCTTCTCTGTTGGAATTCTTTAACAGACATATTTCCCCATATTTTACTCCTTTTGGTGAAATATATTTATGACTTCTGTTGTTTCCAGGTATCTAAAATCATCTTCCTAGCAAGAAAATTATCAGCTTAAAGTATACTTTAGCACTGTACCTTACATTTTTTTCTACCTGTAAGATTTTTTTAAGTTGTCTGTTCCTCCAATAATTTTTGTAAGTGGAAAGGGCATGTTTTTTTTTAATTAAGCAATGTCTGCTATATATTTCTTACTATGTAGTGTCCCTTCCTTAGGCCCACCCCTTCTTAACAGGTCCAATACACGAAAGATGACTGTTGCTGCTTCTAAAGAACATTTTTGCAGTATATTCCAATAGGTTTTATTGCTGTTATTCAAACAATGCATAGTACATTCAATATTGCTCTCTTTTCTTTTCTGTCTCTTGAGTAGCCTTTTGGTTTCCATGTGTAAGTTGCCTTTCATGTCATCCCACATCTCATCTGGTCTCTGTCATTAGTCTTCAGTCAGACTTTTATTCCTCATGTTTATTCTTTACATAGTCTCTAAGCTGTGCTCTAGCTACTTTGGCTAGCTTCTACTTGGATTTGAGCAATTTATGATCTGTTCCACAGTTAACCCCTGGGCGTGTTTTGACTTATAAGCTTCTCCACCATTTCTTTCTGTAGATGTGGTTGATTTGATTTTCATTTGTTCCATTCCGGAAAATCCATATGTGTAGTTTCCATTTCTGGTGTTTAATAAGGAATTTGCTATGAATTCATCATTAGTCTCAAAATGTTATCAGTGAACCTGTGTGTCATTTCTGTTACTAAGGTCACATTTTCCAACTACTGCTACTTTCCCCAAATTTTACACTTATCAGTGTGTATGATTGTTTGGTTGATCAATGTCAGGCTGAAAAATTCATGTGAAAATTTCAATATATATTTTTAAATATTTTATTGGGAGCTCTTATAGATATCATAACTTCCCATAGTTCAATTACATGGAGCAGTCCTGTACAATAGCTACCACAGTTTGAAAACTTTTTCTTCTTTAATTCCTTGATATCAGCTCTCCTTTATCCCTTCTCCCCTCAATTTCATTATTGTGGTGGTAAACAGAACCTGGATGAAAGTGTGAGCAGCAGCCTTATATCTGTACTCCTGACCACAGGGCTTGGAAGACCAGTTCTAGTGTTGGAAGAAAACCCCCACAAGTCCCAAAGCTAGAACTGCTAATGAGCAATCTCCAGACAGAGATTTCCCCCCAACTGCCCTCCAGGAAGATGTTAGTATACAGCTGCTACAGGTGCCTGACTTCTTGCTTCTCAGCTGAAAGATGCCTAGCTTTGAAAGCAATCAGGTTCCCTTTGTTGCTGTCACTTAAGGAATCAATTATCTCTTTCTCTTAAATGCCCACTGGATGGGTCCTAAAGGACTGGTGTGTAATTGAAGGGCAGAAATAAAAAGGCTTTGCATTCTTTCACCAATTTATATAATCTCAGGGCATGCAGCTCCCCCGCCTCCCACACAAACACAGGCAGACACCTAGCTACCTAACAAGGTAGGCAGGATCTTTAGCCTCGGGATCCCTGAAATAATTGGATGAGCAACTTAAGACCAGTGCTGAGGGTAGGTGGAGTGGAGTAATTGTCTCCTGAGCGGGGAGAACAATAACAACAACATGTCTGCTCTTGTCGTTAAAGCAGCTGGCAGATAGTAATTAGCCATGCGCTTGTATGAGGTATCATTAAGGTGGCACTACAATGAAAGGATAGTGTGGCGATGATATTTAACTAAGAGTATGTGACTGGGACTCTTCTCCAACTTTGTGAATGCTTCTATGTTTGCTTTAATTGGTGCACAAAACTGAATAACACTTGTACTAACTGGTCTTGCTTGCAGGCATATGAATATTAGCCTACCACTGACAAAATTATACATCAGGGAAGATATTGCAGTGTGCTTTTGGATAATGAATATGATGCCAGTCTTCTTGAATTTGTCGATCTCAGCCTTATAAACCACTTGATTATCTAATTAAAAATAGCCAGTACCAGTCTATTAAAGTTGAATAATGCATACACTATCAATTTTTACCATTCCATTTTGTTTTGACAACTTGCAATTTTTCATGACAATATTGCATGTATGCCATTTTCCATTTACTAGAGGATATTAGCAGCTATTTTTTCTCATTTTCAGTCATGCCATGTCAAGCACTGAAGGTCCCCAAAGCTTTTCCTCCATCTACATCATTATGGTTGACTGTACTTTGAGGATTTAGTACTTGTTCAGTGTTATTTCATTGCCATTAAACCTGAGGGGTTCATGTTCCAGAAGTCGATCACCAGATCTTCCTCCCAGTCCCTATTTCTGGAGAATCCACTAAGACCTGTGCACCATGGGTGGTCCTGCTTGTATTTGAAACACTGGGTGGCAGTGCTTCTGGCATCACAGCAACCTGCACGCCACCACAGGACAGCACTGTAAGAGGAGTGCTGTGAGCTAAAATACAGGCTCCACAAACATAAGGAATGTGTTTCTGTACCATAATCCCTTTCATATATACCTGTAAAAATGGTTTTCTCCCAAGTAGAATATTCGCCATGTTTCGCATTCCCAACTTTATCTAGCACTTAGTTGTCTTTCAGTAAAGATTGATTAAATGAATACATTTAACCTCTACCAAATGGAATTAGCAAGTCATATCACTCCTGTGGTCTATTGGTCTCATGTCTTCCTTCTGTTATGTTTGTTGTATGTATTCATGTACCTCTTTAAGCAAATATCAAACCTGTGTCCATTTATCACTTTCATATCCAACCTGATTTCTATAGTAACTATTTTTACCATTTGAATTGTTTACATGATTGTATTTCGTCCAATGGGCAATAAACATTAAGCATAGTGTTTTATTTATAGTCATAAAAGAGGGTTGTCACTAAAGATCTACTTTATATCAATGTGTATTTTATGGGGTCCATTGAAAACCAAGATATTTAAAAGAGTCAATGTTGTGTTCTTTTATAGAAATCCAGAAAGATGATGATCATTTGCTTGAGCACTTGCAATGTGAAAGATGCATTGACAGAATGGAATGGTGCTACAAATGTAATACATATTCTCAGCATAAAAATAATTTTCCTCCAAAGGAAACTTATGAGATGTTTGGATTACATGAAAAAAATGTAAAATCAGATTTAATCATTCTGGAATTAAATCAGAACAGAAGCAACAAAATACAGAAGATGAGAAAACTTTTCTCCACAGTGAACAAGAGCAATTTAATACTGAAATGAAATTCCCTGAGTGTGAACCACCCAGGTTCATGAAGTCACAGTGCATTCAGCATCAGGAGTCTGATGAAATTGAGAAACTACACACAGGCGATAAATGTGGAACAACCTTCATTGAAGACTCTGTGTTCTATGAACACCAGATTATTGGTATACTAGATAAGACCTACGAATGCAGTCAGTGTGGGCAAATATTCAAGAAAATGTTCAAACTCAATGAACATTATCAAAAAAGTCATGAAGGACAAAAGCTAGGAAAATGCTTGCAATGTGGGAAAAATTTTCACAGTGTATCATACCTCAAGGGACATCAGGAACCTCATGTGGCAGGAATGTCCTATGTATGCAGTGAATGTGGGAAAGGCTTCACTAGGAAGAGTGATCTCACTGCTCATCAGCAAACTCATACTGGAGAGAAACCCCACATATGTGGTGAATATGGAAAAGCCTTTATCAGGAAGACTCTTCTCACTGTTCATCAGCGAACTCATACTGGAGAGAAACCCCATGTATGTGGTGAATATGGCAAAGGCTTTAGCCAGAAGAGTAAATTTACTGTTTATCAGCGAACTCATACTGGTGAGAAATCCTATGTATGTGGTCAATGTGGAAAAACCTTTCTCACGAAGAATGTTCTCACCGTTCATCAGTGAACCCATACTGGAGAGAAACCCCATGTATGTGGTGAATGTGGAAAAGCCTTTATTCGGAAGCATGCTCTCACTGTTCATCAGCGAACTCATACTGGAGAGAAACCCCATGTGTGTAGTCAATGTGGAAAAGCTTTTATCAGAAAGAGTAAAGTTACTGTTCATCAGCGAACTCATACTGGAGAAAACCCCCATGTATGTGGTGAATGTGGAAAAGGCTTTATCCAGAAGACTGCTCTCACTATTAATCAGCAAACTCATAGTGGAGAGAAACCACATAAATGTAGTGAATGTGGCAAAAGCTTCATTCGTAAAGGAAATCTCAAAACTCATATAAAAATTCACAGGAGTAAAACCCTATATATGTGGCAAAGGCTTTATCCAGAAGATTTCTCTCACTGTTCATCAGCTAATTCACACTCGGGAGAAACCCCATGTATGTCATGAATGTGGAAAAGCCTTTATCTGGATGGCTTCTCTTACTGTTCATCAGTGAACTCATACTGGAGAGAAACCCCATATATGTGATGAATGTGGAAAAGCTTTCAGCCAGACACAATGCCTTACAGCACATCAGAGATTTGACAAAAGGAAAAAAGCCCTTTGCATGAATTAAATGTGGAACATCTTATATGTGGACATCAGATCTCGTTAATCATGAGAAATTTTCAACAAGAAAAACTTTCATTGGAGTTAGTGTAACAAAGCTTTCAAAACAAAGGAAGAGGTGCTGGAGTTTGGCCTGGGCCAAGTGTGTGAACGGACAGTTGTGACTTACCATATGGGTACCCGTGTTCTGTGTTGCTGTCCCTCTACTGACATGGCCCACCATCTTGGCGACAGATGACCTTCCAGACTTCCACAGAGTGCATGTTCTTCCTCAGATGCATGAAGGTTCCCTAGACTATACACGGTAGTCCCTGGAGAAGTGCTGACAAGGTGGGGAAACCACAGCTTCTGAGAGGAAAGCCTCACTGCCTTCATTCCCTTGTCTCTGCTGAAACTGAGTTTGTGTCTGGGCTCACACTGAGTTCCCATCACTGTGTAACTTGCACAGTAATACATGGCCGTGACGTCAGGATTCACAGAGCTCAGTTTTAAATTAACCTGGTTCTGGGATGTATCCCTGGTGATGCTGACTCAGTACTGGAGAGCTAGATTATAGTTTGTGCCCCCCATTCTCCCATATTATCCCAATCCACTCCAGATCCTTTCCTGGAGCCCGGTGGACCCAGGTCACATGATAGCTGGTTAAAGACAATCTAGAGACCGCACAAGTGAGAGATAGGGTCTGTGAGGGCCTCACTAGTCCAGGGCCTGACTCTTGTACCTGCACCTGGGCCTATACAGCTGGGGATAGAGAGAAACCCAGTGAGTCATGTGCCCCGATTCTTCACTCCCAGACTTCATGTCTGACTCCCTGAACCACTCACCACCCTGAGTTGCCAGAAAGAGGAAAACCCACACATGCTTCATGTTCATGTGGATAAGATTCGTGACACCCAGAAAATGCTCTCCAGGTGAGAAGGAATATGAATTTAAGTCCTTGCATGTTGTGGTTTTATTTGGGTTCTTGTCAGGCATTTGCGTGTGGGAGGTGCATGGTATGTAAAGGTGGAAAGGGCTGAATGGGGCCCCTGCCTCTGGGACTCACACTAGAAAAGTGATGCTGGTGGAGTCCTTGAGAGAACACAGCCCTCTCTTTGAGGTCTTCACTCTACCAATCATGCGGACATCTGTGCAGATTTTAAGTTTAATGTAGCTTTACATCTATTACCATCAGAAGTACACAGATGATCTGGTGAAATTAAAGACAATCTCTATGCTTACCATGCAATGGAATCAAGACTAGGCCTACCTGAATCTTTTCATTCCTTTGACCACGTAGGGAAACAAGTATATGTCTCCCTAAAACTCCTTTCCCCTATAACATTTCAGAATATTTGGGAAAGGATAAAATATACTGCGTTATAGTCCATGTTTAATATTGGAAAAAAAGTGTTTCCTACCAACAAGGTTATTTGTGGGGAAACAGGAACCCACAGAAGTCTTAAGAAGGTCATATTTCTTCCCATGGATTAGTACCCTCTGTGGGTGATGGGTATTCTGAGCCCCCTGCTGACAGCAACCCATCACATACAGGAGAGGTGTTTCCTGGGCTTACACAGTCTTCCAACTTCTGTGGGGCACACAGTAACATTTTCTCTGGTCATAAGCATTCAGATTGTTGGTCAGGAGTGTTACCTGGAGTTGTCTCTGCAGATTTCCAAACACGGGCACTGGAGCTACCATAGTGGTCAGCACAGCAGCTCTAACTGCAGTCTGTATCCAGGCTCCTGTGGGGCCTAAGCACCCCTGCAAGTCAACTTTCTCCCTGAGGTTATTTTTACCTCTGGTCCCTCAGTGGGAAAAGCTTTAGAGGTAGAGAGTGCTACAAGTTGCAAACACTGTGAGCTGGATACAGTGAAAGGAAGTATGATCTACAGACATAGCTCTTTATACAGATTTTGATATTGAGATGTACGCCACAAAAAATACTGGTAAAGAAAATCTGGCTCAAAGACAAAGATATTCTACAGGATTTAGGCTGCCTTCTTTACAGAGGAACGGGGAAGTATTTAAATCAGGCTTCTATTCAAAATAATTGAAACTGGAACGTTTTAGTTAATTATTTGATGTTAAGGGGAAAGTTTCTAGTCAGAATTATTTTGGGGGTGGTTTTCTGTTATGTTTGATGGGAAATTTTGCAGATGTTTTTAATTGTTGAAAACAATACTCTAATGCCACTGAACTACACCTGAGAAGAATGTTGCAAATAGTATTTTGTTGCATGTTTCATGAGAAAAATATGTTCCAATACATGACAGAAAGTTTTGCACACATAGCTGCAAACGGACAGAAATTCTTGCCAGTACAATATTTCAAAAACTTTAAAATATTGAACAGGAAAGGGATTGTGATATAAACCAATAACTGAATTTACAATAAAAAATTTCATAATGAAATAGTCTATGTTTATTATTTTATTTGATTATTTGTTTTTTGCCCAAACCATCTTATAGTTAGCTGTGGTCGTCATATAATCATTTGTCAATTTCACAGGATTAAGAGTGAAGGGGTGGAGTCTAGCCAGTTAATCAGATCATAGCCAATGTGGCCTCTGTGTTGGAGTGGCCTCCTGAGGATTCTGGGAACTCCTTCATTCCTCCTTGAATGTAGGAGTCTGTCTCTCTCTGTCTCTTTCTGTTGACTTCCTGGGAGACATTGCAGCTGACAAGACATGTGGAACTATGTGAGTGCTCTCAGCTGGAGAAATCACGTGGACCCATGCGAGCGCTGAGATGCTTACAATGCCACCAGATCCAGAAGACTTCCCACCCACTGGCCTGTGCTCTTGCTGCATTTGGCATCATTGCATGTGTTTTGTGAGTCTGAAGAAGACTTTAAAAATACGTATCGGACATATGGTCTAAGATTGGACTTAAGGAATTGATCTGGACTGGGCTGGGATGTTTTCTTGATATTTGAGTTCTCTTGTACATAAAGCTATTTCTCAAGGACGTGAGTGTCTATGAATTTGTTTCTCTAGTCTACCCATAGTAACATAGATATCATATCATCCCACTGTTCCATCACATCAAGCAGGAGGAAAACATCTTTCTTGAACTTTTTAATATCGGCTCCCTTTTACCCCACCCATTGCCCCACTGTATCTCCAAGAAATCCTTGTTTGTCTTGCTGCCTCTATACATTTATCAATTCTGGGTTCGTATACTGTTAAACAGAAAGACACATAACAAAACTCAAGAGAATTACCCCCAATTGCAAAATACATCTGAGGTGAACCCAAAAGGAATTGCAAGTTGAGGAAGAAGGCAGTCCAAGTGTACTCTTCTGTCCTTCCCTGGAGTCCAGGACTGAACCAGTTGTGTTTAGGATCAATTATGTCAGTCTGGCTCCTGGGATGTGGTGACCTTGCTGGATCACTGCCTTTCCAGGGGCTTCTGTGTTCAAACATACTCTTTAGGTCTGGTGTCCTACAGCCTGCCCCTTCTACCTTTGGTTGAACACATGCTAACATTCCCCAAACTGATTGTTAAATATATTACAAGGAATACAAACGACGACGACAAAACTAACTCCCTGCCTTCCAGTAGATTCTCCCTCATAGCACAGCCCTATTTTGTCATCTTTGCTGGTGAGGAGGGAACACTGTTCTTTTAGCAGCTCAAACGAAGGATGCTTACAAAACAACATCCCTGCACTGGCCGCAAAGTGAGACTGCTGGCTGGGGGTAGTGAGACCCGTTACTGATGAGCCAGCTCCATCTCTTCTCTGTGTGTGCAAAGTACTGTTGCATGCAGTATTTGTTGGTAAACTGTGCTTTTGCTGGGGACCGCAGACAATGGTTTAACAGATTCATGCTGTTAAGTTGACCTTACATTACAATAGAGGGGGATACTATTGGAAGGAAGAATAAGGCTATTTTTGTACATCTACCTTTAAATTGAAGCAAAGCAAGTGAAAAAATATATTTAAAAGGAAAGCTAAGTGTTGGATCGGCCCTGTGAACAGCTCACTGCTGTGGGATTGCCAAATTTGCAGGTAGGTAGCTGGGTTGGGGCCTGGGATATAATACCAGGTGTCCTTTAAATTGGTTTATCCACAGAGAGCACAGCTGTGCTCTCAATCATGCCGTCGGAGTTCACAGCACCTTCCTGTGCTTTGCTTCCCTTGCAGGTGCTGTGGCAACTCCCGGCCGAACTGTTGGTACTTCAGGATCATCCCACAGAAGCCTGCAGAGACAACTGGAGGCTTGATGGTGAACCACAAGGTCTGCAGAGGGAGGAGAGCTCCCACTGGTGATAATCCCTAGCTATGCCCAGCTCCTTCCTGCAGATGATTAGATCAGGCCACGTGGAGAGAGTCTCAGCACTGGGGAAACAGGAGTGCTTGGAATCTGCCAGGTGCAGGGCTAGGTGTCGGTGGAGGTGTTTCTATATTGCTTTGAGAAAGGAATCACAAAATGCCTCACCGTGCTAGTAGAAATAGGACCTGGTATTTCCAGCTTTCCGGCACTTGTCCTGCACAGGCCAGGTACCTTTCAGAACTGGTGCCCAGACTGTAGCCTGATCCACTTCTGAATGTACACTCCTCCCTGGGCCATTCATTGTAATAGAAAATTGACACCCCAGGACCACGCATAAACAGCGGATAATTCTGAGCTGTTTAGGAAACCACTGTTATAAGCACAATAAAAGTGCACTCTTCTAAAAATAATTCACAGGGTACATAAGGGACTGTAGTGGATTGGTTATACTCCTCCCTTGCCCCAAACCACAATAACCTCTGGAAATACAGACTGGTATCTCTCATGAATATAGATGCCCAAATCCTCAACAAAGCCCTGGTCAATAGAATCCAACAGCATATAAATTTATTTTAAAAGACCAATATTCTCAGGTCAATGAATCAGGACAGAAAACCCAACAATAAAAACATCCACATACAATTGATTTTTACATTGGCCCAAAAGACATTAAATGGGAAGCAGGTGCCCTCCTCAATAAATGGTGCTGGAAAATCTGGATAACCACCTGCAGAAGAATGAAATGAAATATCTCATTCTATGTACTAAAATAACTCCAGGTGGATTAAACACCTACATGTAAAATCCAGAGCTAGCAGGATCATTAGTCCAGGGAATACATGGGTTGGCAGAATTAACAAAAGAAACATACTCCATAGAAGGTAACATAGATGAATGGGACCTATGAAAAAGAAAACACTTGTGTAAATCAATAGAGTTTATTTAATAAAAGAGTAAAAAGAGAGCCCACAGACTGGAAAAGGATATTTAGTAATGACACATCATATAAAAGACTAATGATTAAGATCCACAGAATTTTACAAGGTTATAGCAAGAAAAAAACTTTTGATAAGATGGGCTAAAGACCTGAACAAACAATTCATACAAGATGATAGATAAATGGCTAATAAACACATGTGGAAATGTTCTAGGTCTGTAGTCATTCAGGAATTGGAAATCAAAACAACAATGTGATACCAACTAAAGCCCAGTAATGTATCCCAATTTAAAAACAAAACATAACAGAACAATAAAGGGTGGACAGGGTCTGGTGGGATAAGGACTTTTGTACAACTGCTAGTAGTCATGTAAATATGTACAGCCACTATAGAAGGAGATATGGCGATACCTAAAACATATGGAAATTGAACTACCATCTGACTCACCAATACCATTACTGGGCATATACCCCAAAGAAATAAGAAAGAGATGACGAACAGACATGTGTTCCCCCATGATCATTGCAGCACAGTTCACAATAGCACGAAGCTGGAAACAGCCTAAATTCCCATCAAGAGAAAAGTGGATACATTAAAAAAACAAAAAAAACAACTGATGTAAACACACAAATAATATGAATCCCTAAAAAGCAGCATTGAAACACTTCAAGTCGTGGAAGGATCTGGAAGACATGCTTAGTGAAGTTAGTCAAGCACAAAAGGACAAATGCTATTTAAGTTCACTCCACTTGGAAAAAGTCGCAGAAAGGGCACAAGCTCAAGTTTGCACGTCATCAGGCCCTCTGGCTAGGAGCTAGATCGCCTGGGAAAGAGCTGGACCAGTGCCATGAACCACAAATCCTCTGGTCAAGGTAAGTATAGTGGAGGTCATTTGGCCAGAGGACACTTCCTGATCTCCTGATAGCTGGGATCCATTGGTGGGGGAAAGGGGGCAGGATGCTGAGTAGTAGCAATATGGATCTGGGGTGAGGTCCCCTGGAGAGGGTGGTGGCCCTCTCAAAGGGGTGAGGCTTAGTGATGGTAGGGCGTGGGCAGGACTGAAGAGGGGAGATGGAACAGTCAATTTTGGGTGAACGTAAGTGCGTGTCTGCTCGGGTGTGGGAAAGGAGAGCTGACAGCCAAGTGGAGTAAGGAGAGACTGCAGGTGCTCTTCGGATCAACAGGTAGGGAGGGTATTTCATGACTTGCACTCGGAGAGCAGAGCTGACTTAGGACTCTGGGGTTACCTGCGAAGCCAGGTCAGATGTCACAGAACAGTGGGAAACTGAATCCTGACTCTCAGAGTACAAGTCATGCTGCAGAGCTGCTTCTGTGGGATCCCCAAATGGGAACTCCACTGGGGGAACTGGATTCTACCCCAGACTCACTGTAACCTGAGGAATTAAGCTGGAAAACACATGGTGTCTGGGGTTGAAGAAAATAGCTGTACCAAGAGCTGTCTACTATTGGTTGTCTAACAAACAAGTCTTGGTACAGCAAGTGTGCTGTGTTAAGACGTATTATCCTGGCAACTGTGTGGCTGTTCTGTTGCAGTCTGCTTATACTCATCTACATTAGGCTGTTTCTCACAGGTGTGCCGCCATTGGAGCTCACCGTCTTGAAGCAGTGTTATTTGTTTGGTTATTTTTCAGAAAATGAAACCTAGGGATGTTGTGCCCACAGGGAAAGAAAGCATAACAAGGTTTTAGGGTGCTTGAAGGGTGGAGGAGAAAAAAGGGAGATGATTTCAAGAAGTCTAGGAAGGAACCCTATCATTTGGAAAACATGTATGAGTATGCAAGAAATTGCACAATTCGTTTGGACAGAATTGAACTATGGAACAATATGACCTATACAGTGGTTGCCAAGTTAAATAATTTTAATTTTATCAAATAAAAGGTAATAAAGTAATAGATCAAGGAATGGGTTTGGGGCTTGCACTAAATCCTATCCCCAATTTAAGGACTATCAGTTCGAGCCCACAGGACGATGGCAACGTAGTGACACATGCCAGGGGGACTCTGCAGAATCCAGCCCAGGAGAGTTGCTTAGAGGGAAATTCAACGCTGCTGGATTGCAGGAGGTGCATCATAAAGATAAGTAGGCGCATATCCACTGGGTTTTGAAGGGCTGTGGGTTTTGGCTTACATCACTGGAAGCCGCCGGGGGCTTGACCTTAGCCCAGCCGCTGTAACTGCTGGAGCCGGGACCATTTGGAGCCCAGCCAATGTATCTGCCGGAGCCGGGGCCATTTGGAGCCTGTAGCAGGGCTTGGTCTAAACACAGCCACAGTTTTCCCCTGCCTGCCTCAGGGCAGGGACAGGACCCTGGCAGCTCCACCAGCAGGGATCAGGGTTCAGCTACATTGTTGCTTCTGTTTATATCTCTGCTCTCTATTCCAACACAGCCGTGGAGGGCTGCACAGGAGCTTTTTCATGTCATGGCCACAGCTTGCGGTGCCTACGTGGTCTGAGCAGGGACTAAACCCAACACCCCACAGCCCAACAGGCAGGGATCAGGGTTCAGCTACACTGCTGCATCTGTTAACATCTCTGCTCTGTGTCCCCCCACTTCTTTGGGGGCTGCTCAGCAGCTTTCTTGCGACTCTTGGGGCTCAGCTGTGGATAGCAGCTGGGGCTTGGGGCAGGGAGTAAGCCCTTGTAGCTCCACAGGCAGGGAGTGGGACTCAGCTACATAGTTGCTTTTGCTTCCCTCACTTCCCTATACCCCTGCAGAGTCTAGTCTAACATTTTAATTTTTCTCCCCCTGCTCTTTATTCCTACCCTGCTCTCTCATGCTCCATTGCAGACATATGGGGCACTCCCATTGCCCTAGGGCATTTGCGCCTTGGCCACACCCAGCTAGGTGAGCTCCACCCTGCTTAGATAGCCAAAGGCTAGGGAAAGGCCTGCTTGCTCTCTAGGGGATACTCCTCAGACTTCTCACCAGGGAGTTCCTGCCTGAGTACCTGGGGACATAAGGCAGCTCAGCCAACACTTTTCAACATTCAAACCAATAACAGGAACATCAGCCCAGCCTGTGCAACACTGGGGCAGGCAGCCGACCTGCCATCTGGGGTACTCCCCTGATAGGGAAGCCACAGGAAGATAAAGTGGTAGGTTAATACCATAGCAAAATCAGCTGTAGGCAGTTCGAAGAAGCATTCCTGTAAGTCTTCCAGAGAGAGACTAGAAAATGGCACCTGGTCCCTCTAAAATAACTCAACGCAAAAAGCCATCACCCCTAACGACTTCAACGAAAAAAACAGGAGAAAAAAAGACAAAGGCAGAAGATGACCTGAACATAACAACATACATAGAAGAAGCAGACATTGAGATGCCACTCAAAGAAACTCAGAATGCTGCTTGGAGCCATGCAGGATATGAGGGAAACAATACAGAAAAAGGATGAAACGATACAGGAGCTTAGCGAGGAGATAATGAAAAACAATAGCACAATCATGTTCCTTGAAAATTGATTGGAGGAATCAGAGAACCCTATCATGTCTTGGAGGACAGCCAAGCAGACTTTAATAAACGTGAACAAAAATCTAACAAGAGCATCAGAGAAGCTGAAGAAAACCTAAGAGCTATGTCTGATGCTATGAAGCAGAACATTAGAATTATTGGCCTACCGGAGGAAGACACAACAAAGAATCATCTGCTACAATAGCGAGAGAATTCTTGGAGGAAAACTTGCCCAGCCTAATGAATGAAAACCAGGCAACCATCCAGGAGGCTGAAAGAACACCAGCATGACAGGACCCCAAGATGAAATCACCAAGGCACATAATAGTTAAACTATCCAACTTTGAGGAAAAGGAGAAAATCATGACAGCAGCCAGGGAAAAACAAGCAGTCACATATAAAGGTTCCCACATAAGGATATGCTCAGACCTATCAGCAGAAACTATGAAAAAAAGGAGAGAGTGGAGTAACATTACTCCAAAAATTGAAGGAAAACAACGCAAATCCAAGAATATCTACCCAGCCAAATTATCGATCAAGATCGATGGAGAAGTAAAAGTCTTCCCAGACAAGGAA
This sequence comes from Tenrec ecaudatus, assembly GCF_050624435.1. Classification (NCBI taxonomy): domain Eukaryota; kingdom Metazoa; phylum Chordata; class Mammalia; order Afrosoricida; family Tenrecidae; genus Tenrec; species Tenrec ecaudatus. The sequence goes on along the minus strand of NW_027458572.1, from coordinate 27,394 downwards.
AAACTCAAAAATTACATTACAACAAACCCAGCCTTACAAAAGATCCTCGCCGACTCAGTATGGGCAGATGAACAACACTCACCAAGCACAAATAAGAGACCAATACATAGAACAACTTCACCCAGAGCACAACAAGGAGAAAAGAGACCCCAAGATAGCATTGGTTTAAGGATGGAAAGAAGTCAAGAATGATACACACAAAAAACACACACTAATGAGAAAGGAAAGTAGGAAAACTCCCAACACAAAAGGTATAAAATGGCATCACAGAGTCCACAGATGGAGATAATAACCCTGAAATCAGTGGCCTGAACTCAGGCATTAAAAGACTGAGACTAGCAGAATGGCTTAGAAAACACAACCCATCCATTTGCTGCCTACAGGAGACACATCTCAAGGCTACAGACAAAAATAGGCTGAGAATCAAAGGCTGGAGAAGGACCTACCAAGTACACAGCAATACAAAAAAAGCAGGGGTTGCAATCCTAATCTCGGAATAAATTGACCTCAAAGTACAAACCATAAAAAGAGATAAGGAAGGATACTATCTAATGCTCAAGGGAATCATAGACAATGAACCACTAAGCATTGTAAACATATATTCCCTGAATGAGAGACCAGCTGAATATGTCAACCAAACACTCCAAAAGATTAAGAAAAAATCACAGACCCGACAATTATAGTAGGTGACTTCAACACACCACTCTGAGAAAGATAGATCACAGGGAAAGAAACTCAACTATGATGCACATACCGGCTTGGGAGGAACTGGAGGAAATCATGCTAAGTGAAGTAAGTCAGGTACAAAAGGAAAAGTAAAACATGATCCTGCTGAGGCAAATATTAAAAAAAATGCTAATGTGGCATAGGGGAAAAAGTTACTATATACTAACATTTTTGGGTTGAAGACTGTGTAGTATGGCAGAGACCAGATCAAAACCAGGGATGCACATAGTAGACAACTGGGGAGGAGGTGGGGAAAGAAAAATAAAAGGATGAATATAAGGAAGAAAAGGTGAGCTGGGGCATGGGGCACTAACCCACCCAAGGGGAGGGTATTGTTTATATCTCCACAGGGAAAGTGGGACCAGACTTCCACCCAGTGCCGCGAGGTGTGAATGCAGCATTCCGGAGTGGAGTAGGGAACCAGTGAAGAGGTCTGGGAGGCTGGCCCCAACACCAAAAATTAAGTGGATTCCTGCCCCTCCCCCAAGAAGAATTTGTTTCAAAGGACGACATTGATTCTACAGCTCGGGCAGAAGGATATATCGGATCAGAGCACACGGGCGCAGATGAAGGGGAGGAGGAGAGAGTGGAGCACAGACTTGCCCACCAGGCCGTGAGGATGATGTTCCTGATTAGAGCAGCCAGTCCACAGAGAGGACAACATGGCCCCCACTATAAGACATGATACCCCTCAGTGACCAATGGCGCTACCGGAGAAAGCATCAGAGACACAGTGTGCGGATTGCACCTGACCTGATCCGACCACACTGAGGCAAATCACTGGGAGAGTTCAGCGGAACAGCAAGGGAATGGAGTGGCAAGGTCCCCAGGGAATGCTGAAAGTGGATTTGGGGCCAGGGCGTGGTGCCCATATAGACTGGACTGGAAAACACTCCTAAAGGCCAACAAACGAACCTTGAACTAACTACAAGCTTTTCTATCTTGATGTGTTTTGTTTTGTTCTTTGTCAGTGGTTTTTTGTTGTTTTGTTGTCTGGCTGTATACTGTTGCTTTGTTTTCCTCTGTCTTATTTTTGTGCATGTTATTATCTCCACAGGTTTGTCTACATGAGACAGGCTGGATGAACTATCTGGAGGAAAAACAAAGGGACCGACAGTTCTGGGGGTACCTGGGATAGGGGGAGATTGGCCGTAAAGAAGTGGTGTTAACAAACCCAGGGACAAGGGAGCAACATGGGATTCAAATTGGTGGCGAGGTGGGGAGTGGCTGGCCTGGTAGGGAATGATAAGGGCAAGGTTACTTAAAGAAGAGGTATAGCTGTAAGCCAGGTGGGGATGGAGCATGATAGTGGGGCAGGAGGAAAGTCAAGGGAAATAGAGGAAAGAACTAGGAGGCAAAGTGCATTTGTAGAGGTCTAGACAAAGACATGTACATGCAAATATATATATGAGGATGGGGAAATAGATCTATGTGTCTATATTTATAGGTTTAGTATTAAGGTGGCAGAAGGACCTTGGGCCTCTACTGAAGCACTCCCTCAATACATGAATAGTTTCTTCTATTAAATTGTCATTCTATGATCCTCACCCTCCCGACACAATTGCTGAAGCCAAAGCATTTGAACAAGTAAATATGAAGAAAGTTGATGGTGCCCGGCTATCAAAAGAGATAGCGTCTGGGGTCTTAAAGCCTTGAAGGTGCACAAGTGGCCATCTAGCTCAGAAGCAACAAAGCCCACATGGAAGAGCACATCAGCTTGTGTGATCACGTGGTCCCGAAGGGATCAGTTTTCAGGTATCAAAGAGCAAAAAATCATATCATTGGCTGCACAGCTCCATGATACGATTGTCGAGGACAAACGGGTGCATAAGCAAACGTGGCGAAGGAATCTGATGATGCCCGGCTATCAAAAGAGATAGTGTCTGGGGTCTTAAAGCCTTGAAGGTGAGCAAGCGGCCATCTAGCTCAGAAGCAATAAAGCCCACACGGAAGAAGCACACCAGCTTGTGTGATCACGAGGTGCCAAAGGTATCAGGAATAAGGCATCATCATAAAAAAAACCCAAAAACTTAACATCGTGAATGAAGGAGGAAGTGTAGAGTGGAGACCCAAAGCCCATTTGTCGGCCACTGGAGATCCCCTCACAGAGGAGTCTAGGGGAGGAGATGAGTCAGTCAGGGTGCGATGTAGCACCAATGAAGTATACAACTTTCCTCCAGTTCCTAAATGCTTCCTCCACCCCACCCCCCAACTATCATGATCTGAAATCTACCTTGATAGAGCAGAGGTTGTACACTGGTGCATATAGGAGCTGGAGGCACAGGGAATCCAGGGTGGATGATACCTTCAGGACCAGGAGTGTGAGGTGCGATACTGGGAGGGTAGAGGGTGAGTGGGCTGGAAAGGGGAAACCGATTACAAGGATCTACATGTGACCTCCTCCCTGAGGGACAACAGAAAAGGGGTGAAGGGAGACGCTGGATAGGGCAAGATATGACAAAATAATAATTTAAAAATTATTAAGGGCTCATGAGGTAGGGGTAGCAGGGAGGGAGGGGAAAAAAGAGGATCTGATGCAAAGGGCTTAAATGGAGAGCAAATGCTTTGAAAATGATGAGGACAAAGAATGTACAGATGTGCTTTATACAATTGATGTATGTATACGTATGAATTGTGATAAGAGTTGTATGAGTAATAAAATGTTAAAAAAAGAAAGTAATCTAAGAAGTTGTCCTAAATATAGAAGAGCACGGAAATAATATTTGTGAAAGCCTTATTAATTCCCTGTAGTGTGAAGATGCCTTAATACTGCATGCCATAAGGTAGTCTGACTTGAAAAACGTACTGATGAAGATCAGAGACTGGTGCCTTAACTACAGAATACAGCTCGATGAAAGAAAACCAAAATCCTCACTATAGGACCAATACAAATTACCATGAAAAATGGAGATATCATTGAAGTTGTCAAGGATTTCATTTCACTTGGACCTCAATCAATATACACAGAAGCCATAGACAAGTGATGTGTTTCCCTGGGCATATTTGTTTCCCAGGACCTCTTTAAACATTTAAAAAGCAGTGTCTATTTGAGAACTAATATTTACCAGATCCAAGCTATTTTATTTTTAATTGTCTCATATGCCACTGAAAGTTGAAAAATGAATGAGGCTGTTTAAAAGTAAAATGATGCATTTTAATTATAGTGCTAGTGAAGAACTTGATAGTTTGATGCACTGTCAATTGTAGCTTAGAAGTTGTACAATTATAATGCTTGTCATAAATGGATACTATGAAAATTTCATTTTAAGTATATTAGAAATTTGTTGAGAGATCTGTCCATTAAAGGACATCATGCTTGATAAAGCAAAATATCATTGAAAAAAGGATGAACTTCAACAACATAGAACATCACAGTAACTGCAACTAAGCTCAAACTTGACAACTGTGAGAAGGAAGCAGGACCCATATGTGTTTCATTCTTTTTTTTCTCTAACATTTCTATGAGAGTGACATGATTTAATTTGACTTAAACAGCAAAATGCAATGCCAATGACAAACATTTTGCTTGATGCATAGTTAATTAAATTTTTCCCTTTACATATTGGCACCTGATAAGGATACCATTTAATACCACTTTTATTTAATAATATGCTGCAAGTCTTTATGGCAGTTATTGATCAACAAGTGTCTAATAAAAGCTGACAATGGTAGCAAAGATGTAAAACTGTAATTGGAGATGGTATCACTCTAAACATGGACAATCCAAGGCCCTACAAGAAAATCATTGCATCCAAATGAAATGTTCAGCAATTTCACAGGCCATAGGTCAATATAGAAAAGTCCATTTGGATTCCGTGTACCAACAGAGAACGCTCTGGAAAGGAATTCAAGAAAATAATACCATTTACAAGAGCCACCTATAAGATAAAATGGAAAAAACCTGGGCAGAAAAACAAACATCTGTACAAAGAAAACCTTAAAAACAGTACTACAGGATACCATAAGACATAAAGTGAAAAATTAGCCATACTCTTTAATAGGGAATTTTACTTTGTGAAAATATCAAACACACCACAAGTGATCTATAATTATAATGCAATTCTGATTCAGATCCCAGCATCTTTCTGAAAAGTTGAAAAAGAAAGGGAAGAGATTCTATACCTAGAAGCTCTGATGGTGTAGTGGATTATACAATGGGCTACTAGCTGCATGGTCCTCAGTTAAAAACTGCCAGCTACTCTTTCGGAGTAAGATGATCCTGAAAAGTTTTATGATCTCAGAAATCCAAAACGGCCAGTTAGCCCTTGTCCAATAGTAGTGGTTCTCAGCCTTTCAAATGCCATGACCCTTTCATACAGTTCCTCATGTTATGTTGTGGAGAACCCACACCATAAAATTATTTTCTTTGCTACTTCATGAATGTAATTTTGCTACTGTTAAGAATTGTAATATAAATATCTGATATGCAGGATGCATTTTCTTTGTTACAAATTGAACATAATGAAAGCATGGTGATTAATCACAAAAACAATATGTAATTATGTATTGTGAAATATTTATTTCTGATTACAAATAAATGAAATTTTGTCTTGAAGCATGGTGTAGCATGGTTAACAGTCTTTAATATAATGATAATAAACTGCATTGCTACATTTTGCGACTGTATGCATAAAAAGCCAGCGTGCGTGCAAATGCTGAGAAACCTTCCTTCTCACCAGATCAGAAGTTCTCAGTCTTTGCAAGAGCACAACGAAGTCTACTTTGGTATTTAGACTTGATAACCAAAAAGCTGGAAAGCCCTGTTTCACAGATATGTTGTTGGAAATGGAAGAAGATGGTCTCAGATAGGTATATGACTGCCAACACTTGATCCAGAATTTTGTAACTGGCATTGTAGCGAAATCAGTTTGTGCTGACTCACTGTTAATGAGTTCAATGAACACTTCTTGAACTGTCTCCGGAGCATCTTCATCTTTGACTGTGAATGGGTGTCTAGCAAGTGCAAATGGAATGTCAGGTAGATTTGGAAAGTACAATGAAATTTTATCTGCAAGCATGTGCAAGTGTTCTTTCATAGGAATGACCATCGTCATTCTTTTGTATGGTTCAATGTCATGTTCCTCAAAAAAAGCAGATACAACATATAAATTTTATTTTCATCCTTTTTTTTGTGCCAAAGCTAAAGTTTCATTTGGAATGATCAGATCTTTTCAGAAAATCAAGTCATGTTGCATTTGTTCCTCACAGTGATCAATTTAACTCATTCAAGATGGAAAATGTGTCAACCAAGTAAGCTATTTTCTGTAGTTTACTTTGATCGCTGAAAAGTGCTTTGAACTGCGTTGTTGCCTTCTGATTTTAAAATGCTTTGAGTTCATCACAAAGCTCAAAAACACGTTTTAAAACGTTTACTCTTAACAACCATCTTACTTCCGTGTTAAATAGCAGAGCATTATTGTGCTCATCCATCTCGTTCTGCAGTTGCAGTCAACTGTTTAAAGTGCTCGCCTTTACAAAATTGACAGAACTTATGACACTATTCATTATTTCTTGTAACTCTTGTGGAAGCATCTCATTGCTAATATTTGCCGATGAATCATACAGTGAAGTCCGTTGACTTTTAGTGACTCATTCAGTACCAAACGTTGAAATGCAGGTAGGCATCCTAGCATAGCTGGAGCACCATCTGAGTAAACTCCATAAACTTTTCCCAAGAGATCTTATGCTCTTTCAGAAATGAACCTACTGTGTCAAATACATCATCTGCAGTAGTTGTTGTTTCAAGAGGTTTGCAAAAAAGAAACTCTTCTTTAAAGTTGCCATCATTAATATACCTCAGGTAAACCAGTAACTGGGACCAGGTTGCAATGTCTGTAGATTCATCAAACTGGATGCTAAATATTGGAAGTGACTGGATGCTAAATATTGGAAGTGGAGCAGATTTAATTTCCGGGATGACCTGATAAAGGATATCAGCAAACTTGTCACCTATTCTTCTGCGGACAGTATCATTAGATAAGGAAATTGACTCAATTTCATAACAAGTTTGTGTCCAATCATAACTCAAACAATGACTTTGGTCACTTGCAACAATAAATCCTCAGCAATGGTGTGAGGTTTCATAGCTCTGGCAACTCTGAGTGCCACCAAGTATGAAGCTTCATTGGCTGTTAACGTTTGGTTTGTGGTTTTGCCACCAGTGTCAAGTCTGGCTTTCTTGAGTCCATGAGCTTTGCTTCTAAAATAGTTGGTATAATTGTTGGCAAACACAGATGCTTGCTAACAAAATGGCGTTATAGTTTCTTTGGCTTCATATATTCAGCTGATAGAACTTCACAACAAATAACACATTGTGATTCCTCAATTCCTGCTGTAAATATTGAGATAAATACATACTGTAAAAAATCCTCGCTATATTTTATTTTGTTAACATTCTTCTCTACATGATTCATTGTCATGGCATGGTTTTCTAATGAAAATAATATAAAACAATCGCTTTAATAATACAAAAGGTGATACATGGCACAGTTCAGTCAATAGAGTTCGTTAAAGTTTCCTGTGATTTACCATTCTGTGGTTTTGGTTTGTTTGTGTTTTTTTTACATACCTGTTACTCTCACAAGGGAGTAGTATTCATATCAACCATAGCTGAATTTAACAAGACCAATCAGCATCAGGATTAAGTTGCCATGGTACAGATATCCCATATTTTTGCAGTAGTTGATGATTTCACGGTACAGGATTTTACATTTACCCAATAATTATAATTCATGAAGTGTCGTTTTACCTCCAATACTACTGCTTTCAACACAGTAGCTGCTTTTAGCAGAGTAGCTAACTGCTTTCAACAAAGCAACTGATCTCTACAGAGTAGCTGCTCTCTGCACATGTGTTACTTGTCCGCTTAAGCACATTATGGTGCCAACCCTTTCACATACACTTGTATTTGTATGGGGTAGGCGCGATGATGTCATCACACCAGTTACCCATATGTGGGTGTATCTGCACGAGTGCATACCCACCTGGAGATGGATGGAGGAGTGGTGTCTTGATTTCTAAGACCATTGGAAAATGTGTTTACTGATGATCTTAGGTGATCACTGTGAAAGGGTTGTGCTAGTCTGGGCACTTTAGAGAAACAAATCTACAGAAATTCATGTATAAGAGAGAGTTTTATATAAAGGTTAAGTGCACAGCAAGAAAACATCCCAATCCAGTGCTACCCAAGCTCACAAGTCCAAGATTAACCCATATGTCTGACACCAATCCATAAAGTCCTCCTATATCTCACAAAAGACAGGCAATAACACTGACTGAAGGAGGAAAGCCAAATCAGTGAACCTGTAAGCATCTCAGAGCTGGCGGGGGTCTCCACACGGCTGCTCCAGCACCCAGGGCTGCACTGCAGTAGCTCTATGTGGCTTCTCCTTGGGGATGTCTTGCAGGAAGTGAGCCTTGACAGCTGAAACAGGGAACTGGCCAAGGCAGCTGCACCCTAATCCGACTATCGCAAAGCAAGAGACCCAAGAACTAGAAAGGTGAGGATCATCGAGCCATTTATCCTTCAGGCCCTCATTTAACCCCACATGTGTTTACCAGCCATGTTGGCACGAGTAAATACCTCAAATGTCGTTTGCTCATCCCCCTGCCCCCCCCCCCAGCAAGTGGTCTCGAACCATAGGTTGAGAACCAGAGCCTTATAGGGTTTCTAATATTCTTATGTGACTGGACAGCAGTGAGTTGGGTGTTTGGGGTCCAGCCTCTATACCTGCAACTGAGATAGACCCAAGGAAACAAGGACAATCACAATGAGCCATGTGATCAAGAGAAGCATCTACACACTATCATGTCTGAATCACTCAGGCGCTCTCCTCTGGAAACGTCTCAGAATAGACTCACTGTGTTTTGATTTTTCTAAATGTAAATCAACCAGATATTAGGGAAGAGGCTGGAAAGGATGTATTTCTATATAAGCCAATGGTCACACAACATAAAATGCTTCATAAAGCAAAGGCAGGTGAACCACTCAAGAGAGATTTGAAAACAGTTTCCCTTTGAAATTAATGGATTGAAACCTGAGGGCACAGACATGAATGACCCAGCAAACTGTAGTGAAGAGAAATCATTGTCCATTCCAATGAGGCCATCCCTACACTCTACCCCTGGTCTTTCCAGTTTTCCACCTCACCACTTTTTAGCACTTATTTCATGGAATATAATTGTTTTCCTCTTTTCACAACTTTTTACCTTACTCTACTATTTCCTTTCTAAAGCTTTACAGCAATCCTCTTCTTTCTTCTTCTTCTTCTTCTTCTTCTTCTTCTTCTTCTTCTTCTTCTTCTTCTTCTTCTTCTTCTTCTTCTTCTTGTTGTTCTACTACTACTACTACGACTACGACTACGACTACTACTACTACTACTACTACTACTACTACTACTACTACTACTACTACTACCACTACTACTACTGCTGCTGCGTCATCTTTTTTTTTTAAATTAAGAGAAAATAGAATGATTCCTACTGAAATTCCTGCTAAATCTGTTGCTAAAATCCAAATTTTGTTTTAACAAAATAAACTAAAGAACACAGCAGACCATCCTATTTGTGCTCTCACTTGTACCTGCTCCTGGAACCTGGGCCTGTGCTATTTGGGCCTGAGCACACCCATTGCCCCAAATTCCCTTCAGTCCAACCCCACCCCTGTGCTGCAGAGTGGTTTGTGTGGGAATTCACATTGACTTCTCTCTCTGTGTCTTCTTGCACAGCCATACACAGCTGGATCCTCAGTGGTCACAGAACTCAGGTGCAGGGAGAACTGGTTCTTGGATGTGTCTGGGTTGCTGACTAGATCTCTGAGATTTGGTGTGTATTCGCTAAACCACTCTGACCTGTAGAAGCTCCTTCCCATCCACTCACAGCCTCTCTCAGGGCTGCCTGATCTGCTCCCATGTGGCACTTGTGCTGGAGACTGAGTCCCCAGTAATGGTGCAGATGAGAGTGAGGTACTGTGATGGTCTCACCACCTCAGGGCCTGACTACTAAAGCTGCACCTGGGACAGGACACCAGGAGTCTTAGGAAACAAGCTTTGAATATCCCATCTGTCCTTAAATCTGCTGTGACCTAGTGCATCTCCCTGCCATTGACCCGATGGGAGACCTAGGACCATCAAAACGAGGAAGCGGATGGAGACAGACATTTCTGTATCAAAGTCTCCCTGGCTCAGCAGGCTCTGGAATTCTGGTTCCAGAGGAGAATCTTGAGGGGAGTGAAGGTGGGTGTTCATATCATTTGAGAAAATAAACCACACCAGTCTTCTGCTTGTGCTAATGGACAGGGGTCACAGCTCCACAAGGAAGCTTCTCCAGAGCTGGGCCTTGAAGCAAGTTGGATGGCAAAAATATGTCAGAAATGTGAGTGAGGTGGCCCACAGGCATACACTGAATTTTTACCCTGCCCAGATCCCAATATTTGCAATCACAAAATTATCAGGGTTCCATTGTATATGAATTGTTTGATTTGAACACATGCATCCACTAATGTATGCATTACTGTATTCATTGTGAGTTCTGAGAGCTATGAAGACACCAGACAGTCTTCTGCACGGAGGGAAAATCAGTAAACCAAGCAAGAAACGAATGAGCTAAGAAACGAATGATTTCGTCCTCAAACTAAGCCCACTGCAAGTGCACCTATCCTGTCTCATGGGAACCTTATAAGACTGATTATAAATGTTCCTGAGAACTTCTTTGACCATAAATACTTACAGGAAAAGACAACCTCATCTTACTCGGGAGGCACAGTGGGCTGGTTTGCAGTGAGCAATCCAATACTTATCCCACTGTGTCACCATATCTTCATATATCTCTACACCAAGAAGCCCGTATAAAGGGCTGTATAAATGTCACATTGAGAAGCCAAGTGGTGATTTTTAAATACTATTATGTGACTATGAGCTCTGGGCTATGAATAAGGGGGGGCATATCCAAAATTATGGCCATTCACTTACCTTTTGGAAAAGAATGTTGAAAGCACCACAAACTGGGCTATCAATATAACAAACATCTGTTTTGAGGGAAATACAGCCAAGGAATACCTTAGAAGGAAGGATGATGAGACTTTGTTTCATGTAATTTGGACAGGCTATCATGACACCAGTCTGTTGAGAAAGACATCATCCACGATAAAGCATGGGATCAGTGAAGGAGGAGGTGATGGATTGACACAGTGACTCTAACAATAAGCTTAAAAATATTCGTTATGGTTATGGTACTGAACTAGGCATGATTTAGTTCAGTTTTACACTGAATCACTTAGCGTTGCAATTGTCTCTGTGGCACGTAACATCATCAAAACAAATGAAAAGACACAATGTTCTTCCCAGATTGAATGACAGTGCTGGGGGAATGGGTATATGTTTTCTTTTCCTTAGAAAAGGAAATATGTAACAGAATACACTCTTTATAACTGTTTTTATGTTGAAGTTCCCCGTGCCTTCGTTAGTTATTGGTTGCAAAAGTCTTGTCTACATATTTATAGAACATTAAGCATCCAAGGTTGTTTGGGTGCAAAAACAGTTAAAGACTCGTATTGACCCTACATGAAAGAGAACTGTCTGAAAGGATTTTCTTTTCTGTAATAATAATTGGATAACCATATCAGGTCTTTAACCAACTGAATTGCCAAGGTTTTGAACTGTCTACCTTTTGGCTAGAAGTTGAGCATTTAATTATGCTCACATAGTTCTGTGTTTCAGGTTCACCTATGTACAATTCATATGCATCTATTTTTACTTTCTACAGGTGAACATTTCTGTGCATGATGGCTGGTCTTAAGACATTATGTAGAGTTCTTCAATGCAAGTACTGTTACTATTATGTGTTCCTTGAGTATTTACTATGGGATTCTGTCCTAGGCATTGTGTGATTTTAATAGTAACCCTGGGCACCATCTTCAGTGCCAGAAACACCTCCCAGAGTTGTGCAAACTAAGAGTGACTACTATAATAGCCAAAGACCCCATAAAACATATCAAGGAATTGGCGCATTTGGGATATGGTGTGGCAGTTTCATAATCTCTTGACAACTTGGGAAGGGATGGAGTCTAGCCTATCAATGAGGTCACAGCTTGATGAATTCATTTGGAGGTGCAAAGGAGATAAATAGCTCACTGGAAGCCAGACCCAGATAGAATCTCTACCTGTTGAAATATTCCTGTTTACAAAGCAACATGGTGCTACACTGATAATAGCCAGAGCCCTGGCACTGGAGCCCTGGCAATGTGAAGACCCATGCCAGTGCTGAGATGCTTCCAGCACCACCAGATCCACAAGACTTTCCACCCACTAGCCTGTGATCTTTGTCACTACATGTGTTGTGTGAGTCTGAAGAAGAATTTATAGATTGGTGTCAGACATATGGGCTAATATTGGACTTATAGATGTGATCAGAGCTGGGATGTTTTCTTAATATACAGTTACTCTTTGATATAAAGCTCTTTCCTATACACATGTGAGTGTCTCCCTGGATTTGCTTCTCTAGTCTGCCTGGACTAACACATGGTGTTAGAGAATAATGTTAAATTTGTCATGGGCTGCCTGAAGTTCTGTCTTAGAGTAAGCACATCTTGTTTAATTCTTGTAAGTTTTCAAGTAAGATTTTATCTCACTTATTTGGGCATTACATTAGTAGGAACAAGAACCCAGAGAATGGTCTTGTGCTTGGTAAAGTAGAATGTCAATTAAAATGGGAGAGACTCTCAAAGAGATGGATTGTCACAAAGGCTGCAACGATGAGTCCACATAGAGCTACCATAGTGGTCAGCACAGCAGTTCTAGCTGACCGGGCACTGCAGTCCTTATCCAGGCTCCCGTGCTCACCTCTTTCTTCACTTGGTCCAGAGTGGGTGGGTTCTTAGCATCCTTGCAAGTCAGCCCACCCCCTGAGGTTAGTTTTATGTCTGGACTCCCACTGACTCTCCCTCACTATAAAATACTTTGGACATAGAGTGTGATACAAGTTGCAAACACTCTGAATTGGTTGCAGTGAAAGGAAGTATGATATATACATGTAGATATTTATCTAGATTTTGAGATTGAGATATATACCACAATAAAATACTGATCAAGAAAGAAATTTGCCTGAAAAACAATCAAATATTGAACACCGGTTAGGCTTCATTCTTTCCACAGGAAGAGGAAACGTACTTAAAGAAGATTTCTATTCAAATTAATTAAAGCAAGAGAGTTATAGAGTTATTTATTCCACATTAAGGAGGAAATTGACAAGTCAGAATTCTTTTTTATGGGTTTCAGTGACGTGTGATAGGAAAATTTTCAGCTGTTGATAATTGTTGAACACAGTGATAATCTAATTCCATTTGTGTTAGTGTGGGTATATTAGAGAAACGAGTCCACAGAAACTCATTTGAATAAGAGAAAGTTTTATATAAATGGTAAGTTTACATCAGGAAAATATCACAACCAAGTACTACCCAAGTCCACAAGTCCAACATTAGCCCATATGTCTGACACTAATGCACAAAGTCCTCCTCCATGTCACAAAACACATGCAATGAGACCGATTGCAGGAGGAAAACTGGATCAGTGAGCAGTGTATGCATCTCAGCGCTGGCAGGGGTATCCACAGAGCTATTCCAGCACCCAGGGCTGCATTGGGGTAGGTACATGCGGTGTGTCCTTGGGGATGTTCTTGCAGGAAGTGAGCCTTGCCAGATCAAGCATGGCACTGGGTAAGGGATCTGCAATCTGCTCCAACCATCAGAAAGCAAGAGACCCCAAAACTAGAAAGGCAAGGCTCACCGAGTCATTTATCCCTCCGCCCCTCAATTGACCCCACATGTGTTTATCTACCAGGTTGGTACAATAAACCACCTCCCTCTCCATTGAATTATGCATGAGAAGAGTGATGAAAATATTAGTTTGTTGCACGTGTATGAGAAAAATAACTTTTAAAATATGACATAGTTTTTCAACCACAATCAGAAACTGACGGAAAGTATTGCTGGTACAGCAACACTTCAAAAAGCCAGCTAAAACATTGAACCCGAAAAGAGATTATGATATAAGCCCAAAATTTGAATTTGTAAAAATTGTTAGCAATGGAATAGTCTTTATTTAATATTTTAATTATTTTCTCACTTTTTTCCCCCTCCAAAACCATTTTTTGGGGAGCAAATACAGGTGTCATGTTCATCAGTAGTTCAAGTGCATCAAGCAGTATTGTATGACTGCTACCACAATTAGCTTCAAAACATCATCTTCCTTCTTCAACTAATGGCATCATCTTCCTTTATTCCACTCCCCTACCCCCCACTGTAGCCCCAGAAGCCCTTATTCTACTTGCTGTCTCTTTATGTACATCAATTCTGGCTTTCATCTACAGTCAAACAGAAAAACATATCACAGAAATTCAATAATGCTATCCCCCAATGACAAAACACATGAGATAAACTCTAATAGGAATTTAAAATTGAGGAAGTAGGCAGTCCAAGTATAGTCTGCGGCCCTTGCCCGGAATCCATAACAGACCTAGGTGTGTTTCAGATGTGTCAGTCTGGCTACTGGAATGTGAGGATCTTGCCAGTTGACCGCCTTTCTCAGGATTTTCTGGAACCAAAAGCACTCTTTAGTAGCTGGTATCCTGCAACACACCCTGTGGCTCATGCTGAACAAGCAAACGGCTTGTCCTTCACATGACATTAAATACACCAAGCAACAACAACAAAAACAAACAACACAACCAACTCCCTGCCTTCCAGGAGGTTTCAGCTCACAGCACAACCCTATTTCTCTATGTTTGCTGTTGAGGAAGGAACACTATTCTACAACTGCAGCACAAACAAGACATGCTTGCAAACCTCCATTCCTGCACTTGCCACAGGTGAAGCCACTGGCTGTGAGGACTGCTGCCTACTTTGATGATGAGCCGGCCCTGTCTCTTCTCTGTGCGAGCAAACTACTGTTGCACACAGAGCCTGTGTGTGAGCTGAGCTTTTGTCAGTGACCTCACACACTGGTTTTACCGAAATCAACAGTTATATTTTGTGCAGTACACAAGAAGGGGAGTAATTCAACTTGAAGGGAGACTAAGGTTATTTTTATAAAAGTACCTTGTAAATTGAAGCACAACCAGCAAAATATATGTAAAAGGGAACCATTAACATGTTAATAATAATTTTATAAATAATATCATAAAAGGTGTCACAGAAAAGGATGATATAATTAAAATGAAAACACGATGTATGAAGTTCTATGGAGACCAGGATGATGGAAAAAATAGAACAATTCCTGATAATATCAAATACGATTAAACAAAATACAGAATACACAGAAAGCAATTAATGGACATAAACAAACAAAACAAGATACAAATTCAGAAATTTGATAACTGTAAGACATTGGCACCAAGTGAATCCCAAATCACAGTGACTCTCGGACAGAGTAGAACTGCTCCGTAGGGTTTCAGACACTGTTAATCTTTTGGAGGAGCAAACAGCCTCATCTTTCTCCCTTGGAGGAACTGGTGGTTTCAAACTACTGACCTTGCACTTTGCATCCCAATATAAAATAAACAAAAAAGATGGCAAAATTAAAAAAAAAAAAGCTGTCCCAGGGGAGGCTAAGAGTTAAGTGAGAAAGCCCTAATTCCAACAGGAAATCCTCCCTGTCATCTATCTGTGCCTGTCTAGGACTGGGTGTCTGTGCTCATGAATCCTGCGTGCCCCCTGCTGCCCAGTGTCTCCCCTGCAGGGGAGATTTGTGTCTGGGTTCACACTGACTTCCCCTCACTGTGTGTTTCCCTTGCACAGTAATACATGGCCGTGTCCTCAGCAGTCACGGGGTTCAGCTGCAGGGAGAACTGATTCTTCGATGTGTTTCTGGTGATGGAGAGTCGGCTTTGAAAAGACGGGTTATAATATGTATTACCAATAGAGCATAGCTCTCCCATCCACTGCAGCCCCTTTCCAGAAGTCTGGCAAATCCAATGCCAGCAGTAACCACTGCTTGTGATGGAGAAACCAGAGACAATGCAGGTGAGGGACAGCTTCTGGGACGGCTTCACCAGTCCTGGACCTGACTCCTGAAGCTGCACCTGGGACAGGACCCCTGAAAACAAAAACAAATGTTCCATGTCAGTCACTTGAAGTCATAACTATCCCCATAGACCCAGGTCAGATATCTGTATCTCTCACCTTGGGGAACTGTCACCAAGCATAGGAGAACACATAACAATAGCATCTTAACACCACACCTCTGCTTTCCCAAGAGACCTACAGCCCCGTCTGAAGAGAACTGATAGCTTTCCCACCCCAAGGGTGAAATTGTACCCTAGTGCCTGAAATATAATTTGCATATGAGGATGTCCTGTCCTTATAAACAGAAAGTGATAGAGACCAGACCCCCTCTATCTTCTGAGCTCATGGTAGGGTAAATGTTTGAACTCATATGCATATTAGTCTATAACAGAAGAAGTTTTTACCAAGAGGTGTGTGGGAGAGGTCAAAGAGTGCCCAGAATTTCTGAGCCCAGTGTTCTTTCCTTCCCGGTCCTCATTGCTCCTGCCCTGCCTTGGGCTCCTGTATATCCTGTGCTCCAGAGAGTGGGCAGAATATAGTTTGTTAAAACCATCAATTGGACCCCAAGTCATCTTCAGACCTCACAATTTCCAAGGTCCTTTTTTTCCTGTATACCCTGAAACTTCTTAATTAACCTCCTCAGAGCCTTAATAGTTTTCCTTGTGTGGGAGTGACATCTTTGAGAAGCATGAATATCAGGTTAGTCCCAAGGAGTTGTGGTTGATAAGATCCCAAAGGTCCAACTCTTCTATGAAGCCATTCAGTTCCAATTTCCACCTACTCCACTCTTGAGGAGATTCCCTTATGTTTCTGGATTCTGTGAATCAATGAAAAATCCAAAAGAAATTAATGAAATTTTGAGGAAAGGAATCACGTGACGGTGGGTTCTGTTCAGTCCAAATTCTGACACTCAGGAAAGGGTAAACCAGATGCTGTGCCCAAAGGACAAGCTCCACTCCCAGCTTTGCAGTTTATTTGCACACATCTGACCTGAAGCCTCAGGCAGAATGTTTCCAGTCAACATTGTCCCTCTGCTAATCTGTTGCAGCCAGGATTTCCCAAACTTGGGCCATGGTCATCACCAACCCCACTACTCTTACCTGTAATACCCACACTACATCCCAGAGCCCAATGATCGAGGTCAACCTCAGTGTAAGTAAAGTGATTCAAGTGTTACTGGGTCTCAGGGAAGAACGTGACACCTGGAAAAGTTGGGCCCCAGGCAAGACAATATTTTAATTCAGTAGCCTCTAAGAAATGCAAGATTCTGAATAGAAAACCACTCCCTTGTTTGCTAGAATATCCGGAATAGTGAAAAATCAGTCGAGTCATGATTTCAAGTACAAAGATGGAGAAAACCAGTAAATGAAAACTAATCATTTAAGAAAAGGCTCAGAGTAAGAGTCAAGTACAATATTGTCGACTTTGAAACCAAAGACCTTTTCCTGAAACCCACGAGGCACTCGTCATTATAATTAGGTCTATCCATCCAACTGATCCTCGACATTTAGAGATTAAACAGACACTCTTGTAAATGTCCCTTGCCCTGGGACTCTGGTTCCATTGAAATGTGAGCATCTCCAACCACAGACAGCCTCTCCATTTGTGCTCTGGGCACAGCCACATCACAACTGCTCATGGGTCTCAACTGACATTTATTCCCTAAACTCAAAGATTGTCTAATTTTGGAAAATGGTACATATTATTGGCTATAGAAGCTGTGACATCTATAAACATGTAGTTTATAGATTCTTTCCTCATAAAGTTTAAATATTTTCCTCAGACTGAGGGTTGACAACACTCATTTGCTGATTAATTAGAATCTGTACACCTCCAAATTAATGTTTCTTTTTACGGTGGGGAAATCCAAGCACTACGTGTTGGTCACCTGGACTTCTTTGTGCCAGAATTTGCTGAAGGGCATAATCAATTACTTTAAAGTGAAGACACATTGTACTCACTACAATCCAGGGGTGAAAGCACAGGACACTCTAGCATTTTTCATTTGGAGATCATTGAGTTGGTTCACTTTTCATATGCACACTGGCAGAGCATCACTTGATCCTGTTCATTTCATCAAACCCCCATCTCACTCTTTGCTCTTGGTGCTTGTCTAACCGATTCAAGCTTGAGACCGTGATGTAGCTTGTGTTAATCTGGGTAGACTAGAGAAAGAAATCCATGGACACACATATGTGTATAAAAAACATATTTATATACAAGAGCAATTGAACATTGAAAAACATCTCAGCAAAGTCCAGATCAAGTCCATACATCCGATATTAGCCCATATTTCTGATATCAATCTGCAAAGTCCTCTTGAGATTCACACAACACATGCAATGATGCCAAATGCAGAAGATCACAGGCCAGTGGGTAGGAAGTCTTTGGATCCAGTATCATTAGGAATATCTTAGCCCTGGCAGAAGTCTCTGTGGCTTCTCTGGCTTCTGTGGTCTGGTTCTGTCCATGTGGCTTGTCTTCTGGAATGTCTCCCAGGGAGTAGCAGAGAGAGAGAGGTGTCTTCTTCCTCCAAAGAGGAAGTATCGGAATTCTCAGAAGGTCATGCCAACAGAGGTCCCTTTGGCTATCTTCAGATTGACAACCTAGACTCCACCCTTACACTCTCAGTCCTTAAATTGACACCAGATTAGGTGACTACCACATAGCTGCACACTAGTTCAGGTCACTGCCATGATCATATCATAATTTCATAGCAGTGATTAGTAGGGGTCTTCTTAAGTGTCAACCACATGACATTATTCATGTACACATCACTATCCTAACAGGTTTGGTACACATGTTCTCAATGATCTCCTATCTCCCTGTACTCTGAAGGAGCAACACATCGAACTCTTCTAGACTCAGATGTCTGGGTTTCTTTTGCAGTCCCCTATCTCATGAGGTTGGGCTTGGTCAGTCACTTAATCAAGGTGCACTGCATCTCTCAAAATTCTGAAAGATGGAAATAATAGAAAATATGGCTTAAGGAAAATGCAATAATATTTGCTCCAGTTGTCTATTGTTGTACAAGGAATAGATATACATTGCAGCTTAAAATTGAAAGAGCTTTTTATTTGTTGCTTGATTTCCCTTTTAACTCTTTTGATGCACATAAATGTCTGATTTTTAGATCACTCTCATCTATGTTGCCTTCTTTGTGTGTACTTCCTTTGCTGTGTTTGACAGCGTATGAACGCCCTGAAATGGGGCACTAACATGTGTCCCTGCTTCCTTATAAATGGTCTTCATAGCGCTGGGATTCATATTAGGTCCTTGATCATTACACTTAAAACAACAAACATCGATCGTATTTTGAGAGAGAGAGCTGCTATCAGGAAGGAAAAGGAGCAAGTTCTTACCTTCTCTGGAGAAGATGTCTTGGATGATATTTAAACTCAATAAGATTAGGCTGAAACATTTAAGAAACAGTTAAATGTTCCTTGGGTTAAAGTAAATAGCATCTCCCTGGAACACAGACTTAAAAAAATACTGTTTTCTTGCAGAAAAATCCCTTACGCTGCAGATAATAAACAAAACCTTATTTCCTTATATCTCTTGATCATGGCTACAGTAACAGATGAAGAGTCACTGCCCCATGCACCAGATCCACCACTCCTGACTCTGCGAAGAACAAAATGACTTTAAGGCTCAATACCAATTGGTAAAAATCTATCTTTTAAACAAGCGGCCATCTAGCTCAGAAGAAACAAAGCCCACCTGGAAGAACATACCAGCCTGTGTGATTGAGTGGTCCCGAAAGGATCAGTTATCAGGCATCAAAGAACAAAAAAATCATATCATTGGCTGAACACCTCCATGATAGGATCGCTGAAGACAAATGGGTGCATAAGCAAATGTGGCGAAGAAAGCTGATGGTGCCCGGCTATCAAAAGAGATAGTGTCTGGGGTCTTAAAGGCTTGAAGATGAACAAGCGGCCATCTAGCTCAGAAGCAAAAAAGCCCACATGGAAGAAGCACACGAGCCAGTGCGATCATGAGGTGCCAAAGGGACCAGGTATAAGGCATCATGAAAAAAAAAGATATATATGTATATGTATATATATGTGTGTGTATGTATATGTATGTGTGTATATATATATATATATATATCCACACCATATTGAATGAAGGGGGATGAGCAGAATGGAGACCCAAGGCTCAAGTGTCGGCCACTGGAGATCCCCTCATAGAGGGGTTTAGGAGAGGAGATGGGTCAGTCAGGGTTTGAGGTAGTACCGATGAAGAACACAGCTTTCCCCCAGATCCTGGATGCTTCCTCCCCCAACTACCATGATCCGAATTCTACCTTGCAGGCCTGGATAGGGCAGAGGTTGTACACTGGCGCATATGGGGGCTGGAGGCACAGGGAATCCAGGGTGGATGATACCTTCAGGACCAAGGGTGTGAGGGGCGATGCTGGGAGAGTGTAGGGTGAGTGGGTTGGAAATGGGGAACTGATTACAAGGATCCACAAGTGACCTCCTCCCTGGGAGATGGACGGCAGAGAAGGGGGGGAAGGGAGACTCCAGATAGGGCAAGATATGACAAAATAACAATGTATATATTACCAAGGACACATGAGGGAGGGGGGAGCGGGGAGGGAGGGAAAAAAAAGAGGACCTGATGCAAAGGGCTTAAGTGGAGAGCAAATGCTTTGAGAATGATTGGGGCAGGGAATGTGCGATGTGCTTTATACAATTGATGTTTTTATATGTATGTATTGTGATAAGAGTTGTATGAGCCCCGAATAAAATGTAAAAAAAGAAAAGGAAAAAAAAAAAGGAAATGATTAGGGCAAAGAATGTACAGATGTGCTTTATACAATTGATGTATGTTTATGTATGGATTGTGATAAGTGTTGTATGAGCCCCTAATAAATTGTTAAAATTAAAAAACAGTGTCAAAAAAATAATAATAAAAGCCACCGTAAGACAAAAAAAATAATCTATCTTTAAAAGGGCAAGTCTAAAGTCATGCCCCAGACCACCTCTCTATTTAGGCATGAAGTCTTCCATCTGAAGAGGAAGAGCTTAATGATTAGTAGCTGAAGGCACTGGGGAAAACCTTTGCACCAACGGAATGAACAACTTGGAAGAAAAGTTCTCTGCCCAATGGGAAAGGGTAGGCAGAATGTGCAGATCCGTAGAACCTTCGCAGACTAAAAGGAACAGGTAGAAACCATATCTCAGAGCCCGGTCCAGGAGGACCCCCTTGGAATGAGGCTCAGTCAAAAGACCAGAGAAATGCTCATGGCCCACACCCTGCCACAACAGTGACCCGCACTCAGTAAAAATAACAGCAGGGTGCATCAGGGAAGTTAATATCGAGATTCTCTCTAGTGATAGAGCAAGTGAACACAAAGCAAACACATTTTAAAAAGAGTTTTATAGAGGAATTTGAGTCCTTTAATATTTTAAATAAAAACCAAGGTTAGCAGTGATGTACATTGTTTGTAGTTAACTACAAATGGATCCATGACTATATTTTAACAAACTCTGACAACTAAAGCCTAGCAGAACTTTGGTCATAATCAGTCCTCAATAGAAAACATCATACAGAACATAATATGCTGATATATATGGACATATTGAACATGCCCATCTATCCACAAATATTATGGGTAATACAAAATAGTAAGAAACGGTTGTAAGTGATACACATCAATTTGGGATACATGATTGACACAGAGATGGGTATTATAAAATTAAATATGAAACTCTAAAATTATGATAAAAAATCTACAGGAAAATGTCAATAAATGTGGTATAAATATTATCGTTAACAAGGTCACAAAAATGACCTGATACAAAGAAAAACATAAAGTGGGTATTTATTTTTGGAGACTATTACTATAGAAAATAAAGAACATTCTATCCAATAATGTACATTACGTGTAAGAAAAAACAAGAATACACAGAAACGGAGATCATGTAGCATTATGCAGCTCATACGCCTTTCTTCTCCTGGACTTCAGGAGTCACATTGCCTTCTCCCCCACCTCCTTTCACAGGGATGCACGGCAATGGCCTGCGCAGCAATGGAGCTCAGTGTTCAATGAATGTGACTATGAACAGGGTCACTGGGGATGTGTACTTGATATATGGGAGGAGGAGTATAGTCTGCACACACCACTCCATAATACGCTGACTCGTAGCTGATGTAAGAGAATCAGGAGACAGAATAGTGAGACAAAATGTATACACTTTATACATTGGTCCAACCCCAGCACATTGGCCTGGAGACAGAGATCCAGGTGCTCAGATGAAGTATTGCCAAACCTTCTCGTTTCAGTCTCTGACCTACTCACCTCTGAGAGCTGCCCCAATATGACGAAACCGACATATTCTTGGGAATGAGGTCCATGGTTCTGAGATATATTATAAAGAGTGAATGAGACCTAAATTTAAATAAATACATCATGAAACTATATCTGGTTGGAGATTTGCATATCATTGGTAGCTTTCTAATATATTTTAAAATGGGTTCATCTGGGTTGAGATTGTTGACTGTATCCTCAGAGAACACAATCCTGTCCATGACTTTTCCATTCACCAAGACGAAGGTCCCATTCTTCCAGAACACAGAAAGTGATGGGGAAGATGGCTGAGGAGGTAGACTTGGCTTAGCATTGAGGATGACTTTAGGAATAAAGTCAGTAGTCCTCTACTATCGGGAACTTATATATTTATCAGACACACATAACAAAACCAAGAACATTTAAACTGTCAGATATACATTTTCTCTTCTCCATTAGATTATGGTAGAATTATTCAAAAGTTAGAAGATCAGCTAAATCTAGCAATCTTAGTGAATTCTTCCCAAAGTGGCTCCAATTCAATGATTGCTGTAAATAGGAATGGCTTTTGTAAGTCACTAAAGAGAAAGAGCTTTTCTTCAACAACTACACTGCTATGTCTACTTAAGAGTCATTCTACTGTGGAAAGAGTACATATCACTGTAAAGCAATTTACCTTTGTCACAGGAAGATATTTCTCATACAAAATGTCATCGTTAATAATGTCATTCACACCTAATTTTACATTTAATACAGATTCTTATACTGAAATATCCGAAAATCCTCACGTAAAGTTGCATGTCACTTGATACTGGGAATGTTACTGGTATCCCAATACAAAATAGTAGCAAAGCCACCAGAAGGAGAGTGACAGGTATGGACTCTCTGGGTGAAACAAGAAAGAGTGGCCAACATTCTGTGGGGCTGTGAAGGTGAAGATACAGCATCCAGCATGAAGAACTGAATGATCCCTTTTGGCCCTAGAGATCTCCCTGAATACTGAATTTGCACAGATAAGTTCGTGTCTCTCTGGATTATCACGGGTTGAAGGTTCTGAAGGATAGATCAACACAAGATATTAGCACACAGATAATAAAATGCAATGGATGAGCTTGTGTGTTTTCATATGGGGCTCCAGAAAAGACACACACACACGTAGGCTACCATCCAGATTAGGAAAACAACCAAACCAAACAACAGCAGCAACAAAACCTGTGTCATGTGAAGAATAATTTCAACATAAAACATGCTGACTGCCTAGATTTTAACTACATCATTAGCTAGATGATTGTCAGAATGCCTCACAAATTGTGTTGGAAGAACATGCTGTGAAATTTTCAGCAAATAGTCAAACACTTAAGACTCAACTTTGCCAGCTACAATGTTTCTAGAGTCTGATTGGAAAGTATTTATCTGAAAGTCATGAGAACTCTGATGCAGGGACCCCTGGCAGAGTCATTTCTTGTCCTTAAAGGTTAACAAGTTGATTGTTGCTGTAGGACAGAATATCTTTTCCTGTTACAATATAATTTTTTAATATAGATAACAGGAGTAGGCACAGAATTATTATTTTTAAATTAGACGGAGATTCCCAGAGGGAACTCTAAAATTTAGAGAATCCACACATGACAACAGGAAACTAGCGTTGAAGCTCGCGCTGCACCTACTCCTGGGTCTGAGTCCTGTGCTCTGAGGGTCCTGAGTGCCTCCTGGGGACCAGTCTCCTCCCTGCAAGTGGGGTTTGTGTCTGGGCACACACTGACTTCCCCTCACTGTGTCACTTGCACAGTAATACATGGCTGTGTCCTCAGCTTTCAGGTTGTTCATTTGAAGATACAGCGTGTTCTTGGAGTTGTCTCTGGAGATGGTGAATCGTCCTTTTACAGAGTCTGTGTAGTATGTACTACCACCATCATAGCTTATGGTTGCCCCCCACTGCAGGCCTTTCCCTGAAACCTGGCGTACCCAGTTCATGCCATAGTCACTGAAGGTGAATCCAGAGGCTGCACAGGAGAGTCTCAGTGAACCCCCAGGCTTTCTTAGGTCACCCCCAGACTCCACCAGTTGCACCTCACACTGGACACCTCTAAACATAGAGTCACTGTGATTAGACGACACACATAAAATCACAGACAATCGCAATTATACACACATACAGCAAGCTCTCAGTAATTGCCATGTAAAATTGTCAAAATGAAAGCCAACTTTGGTATAAAATTCATTATGTGTCCTCTGTACTAGTTCCTGTGTTCAAAATAGTAACTAAGACCCCGGAGACAGACTGTCTTCTGAGAAGGCCCACATCAGGGACTGTGGCTGGTTTATCAGCAGACAGTTGCATTTGCATATCCCCTGATATTTAGAAGCAGATGAGTAGAAAATTTAGGCAATAATTCTCCCTCGGACCCAGAGAAATACAAACACTATCAAAGAAAAACTGCACTTTAACAAACTGTTTATCAAGCATTGCTTTAATTGTTCTATATTATCAACATTTTATAAAGTAGTTTTCTATTTGTAAACTTTATATTACATACAAAACAAACTTTTTAACTTTGTGGTATGAACGCTCACAATGCATCCTCTCTCATTCCCCTTAAGATGTGGATACACATGATCATAGTGGCCATTCAATTATATGTTTCTTGTGTGGGAATCTTACTGATTTTCTTGCCTTCCAAGGCATTCCCACATTTCAGTGACATTTGTACCCCGTGGACAGGAAGCTGTTCATAAGGCATGTCCACAAAACATGCAGAATGGTGTCTCTCTGGTTTCTGATCTGGGAGATTCAAGTCCCCCTTCTTTTGTCATGATCAGGAAACCTGGCTAATTTTCACTTTTCTTTATTTTCTAAAAGAGTCAGTTTTCATATCATTGGCTTACTGATGGTGTTCCTATAATTTCATTTATCTTGGTTCCTTTTATATTGCCTCCTCCCCTCTGCTACCTATTCTATGGATACTACCTATGCATACTCATCTTTTTCTAGGTCCATTAATTGGAAATGGAGGTAATCAATTTCAGAGTTTTGCTTCCACACTATTCAAATGTGTGTGGTTATGAACTGCCTTCTAAGTTCTCTTCAGATAAACCCCACAGTTTGTTGTATTGTGATTTCATTTTCATTTAACCCAGTACAACCATTCATGTTAATGATACAAATAATATAGTATACATCCATGTATTCGTCACTCACACTCACTCACTGCCATGAGTCAGTGCAGACTCACAGTGACTCACGGGGACAGGATAGAACTGCCCGTGAGCATTTCTGAAGCTGTAACTCTTTATGGGAACAGCAAGACCCATTTCTCTACTGTGGAACAGCTGGTGGTTCAGATCTCCTGAAATTTGAAGTCTCAGCTTAATGAGCAACCACTATACCCTCACGATTCATGTGTGCATGCATACATATATTTAATTGTGTTTATGCATACAACTTATAAATGAATTAACATTGAAATTGATGTGTGATTTTGTAATAAATATTAAGGAAGCAAAGATTATTGGAGAAACTATTTTGGAGGGAAAGGAAACCCTAGATACTAACAGGAAGCTCCTTGCTCCTCTGCCTCCCCCATTGCCCTTGCCCAGAAGTCTGGCTCCTATGCTCTGTGCAGCCCATGTGATCCCTATAGACTGAGGTCATTATTGCAGGGAAGGTTGCGCCTGGGATGGCACTGAGTCCTCTCACTGTTCCTCTCACACAGTAATGGACAGCTGTGTCCCTCAGTGGTCATTGAGCTCAGTATTGCGGGGTGAACGACTTGGTGGATGTTCTTCTGGAGCTTGATAGTCAACTCCTTTGAGGTGGGTAATTGTTTTCTGCTGATCAACATATTGCTTACAACCACTGCAAACTTTTCTGCAGGTTGTGGTAGATTTAGCTCCAGAAATATGGAACCACAAGAGACAGAAAATCTTAGGGGGAGAATTTGTGAGGGATTCATCACTCCTGGGCTCAAATCCTGATGGTGTACCTGTCACAGGGCACCCAGGACAGGGAGAAAAATCCATGATGACTACTAATATGAGCCTCTTTTATATCAACCATTTTAAAATATCTTGATATTGTGAGAAATACATAACCACCAGGCCAAAGAATATCCGAAAGAAAATAAAAACTTATGGACAAGTTAGGTAGTTCGTAGAGATCTCTGACCACAGTGTCATGTCTTTCATCATGTTTTGAAATTTAACCCAAAAATTGAAGGTGTGATCTGCGTGTTAGAGTCTCAGGAGGAAAAAGTAGAGAAGCTTTCAGTCTTTTCTCAAAAACCGAAAAGAGAAAGTGTAATGTCTTCATCTTCTCTGGGATTGGCCTCCATTTATTGAGAACTCAAGGTCCTTAAGCTGAAGAGCAGAGAAAATGTCTGGACACAGAAAGCATAGAGAGTGTTAAGAAATTCTGATTTCATTAAAACCCCCAATTGACAGTGGATATTAATTCTACTGTGTTTCCTCGTTTCTCTGAATATTCTCTTGAGAATTTAATCCTCTTTATTTTTTCTAACATCTAAATCAGCCCAGTTGAGACAATGTACATGTACAGTTTCGAGACACAAAATGGGCAAAAGAAATGAATAGATACATGACTAAAGGAGGCATTCACGTTGCAAAGATACACATACAAATATGTTAACTTCCATTACTCATTGGTGTTGTTATTATTTGGTTGATTTTGTTTTTCAGATCTTTTTGTGGAATAGTTAGAGAGGACCTGGCCATATTTCCCAGATAACATTTTTAGTACTTTCATGGAATCTTTTTTCTTCTTCTTTTAAACACATACCTTCAATGCAATCTGTGGTGTATTTTTTTGTTTCCATGGATTTTCAGTGTACATCACAGTAATATAGAATCATTGAAAACTTCAGTAGTTTCTCTGAGAAACATGCTATACTCAGCAAATAACCTGAGAAGCTGTACTAACTGAAAACTACGACATCAAGATTGTAGGAAGTCATGTTAATGATCTGTCATTTACAAATGACACAAAACTACATATTGTAAGGCAGCATGGCTTGTAAAACTTACTGATAAAGAGCGGGACTGCTGCTTTCCCTTTAGTTTAAAATTCAATGTAAAGAAATTAAACTCTCCACTATGTGACCAATGGAAAATATCAGATAAATGGAGATAATATTGAAGCCGTGAAGGAGTTCATCTCGCTTGGATCTGCAATCAATACTCATGGAAGCCACAGTCAATTAAATGATGCAGTTCGTTGAGCAAACCTGCTGCACAGACCTCCTTACAGGTTGAAGAGCAAGGATGACACTTTGAGGACTGAGATGTACCTGGCCCAAACT